>NC_136497.1:6352785-6437785 GCF_053919585.1 Euprymna scolopes | reverse complement strand
GGAACAACAATTCCAGGTTAGAAAAAATTAGACCCAAAATCATCAATTTATCCACATACTCCTTATCAAAGAACGAAATGGAAATACTGAAGCTGGGCCTCAAATTCTGCCCCACCCCTAAAAGCAATATAGCAGAACTAAAAAAGGACCTTAAAGAATTCGAACGGAAATTTAGACTAATAGAAACACTAGATAACAAAGGGGACAAAGATGATTCTTTAGTAAAAAACAAATCAACATATTTCCCTAATAAACAGAACAACACAAAAGAACTAAACAGCTACTTCGAAAATCTCTGGAACCTTAACCTCCAAAAAAAACACAAAACCACAAGCAACCTCACAAATAAGCAAAAACAAGCACTCGAAAAGATCCGTAATAATAATGACATAATAATAAAAGAAGCAGACAAAGGCAGTGCCGTAGTAATCATGGACAGAACGTATTATGAAACAAAAATTACAGAATTACTGGATGACAAACACTACTATAAACCCATTAGTACCAACATAGATAACACCACCATCTCAAAAATCACAAAACTTTGTACAACACACAACAAAATATTAAAAAAGAAAGAAAAGGACTTCCTCACAAATTTCATTACAAAGACCAACAACTTCTACGGACTGCCTAAAATACACAAATCGGGCACAATAAAACTTGCCATCGATACACAAAACTCAGAATATATTAGCGCTCCAAACCCTAGCGACCTTACATTTAGACCCATTGTAGCAGGACCAGCCTGTCCGACAAGCAGACTTAGCAACTTAATAGACATCTTATTACAACCTTTCACAGATCAAGTTAAGAGCTACATAAGGGACGACATCCATTTTCTCACTACCTTACCACATACAGTAGAAAACGGGACACTATTAGTTACATTTGACGTTAGTAGTTTATATAGTAATATACCCCATGAATTAGGAAAAGAAGCAATACTATTTTGGATCAACAGACACGCACAAACACTACATCCCAGATTCACAAAGCAATTCATTATCGATAGTATAGACATAATTCTAAATAATAATTCCTTCGAATTCAACAATACCAACTACATCCAAACACTAGGTACAGCAATGGGAACGAAAATGGCACCGACTTACGCAACCCTTACATTAGCCTACCTAGAAGAAACCCTATATAAAAAAATAGAACAAAAATTTGGCCACAGCACTAAAATACTGTTTGTAGAATCATGGAAAAGGTACTTAGATGACTGCTTCATCCTATGGAAACCCACATGGGGGGACATCACAGACTTACACACCATACTCCAGAACCTACACCCAAAAATTAAATTCACCATAGAACAAAGCTCTACAGAATTACCTTTCCTAGACATACTGATAAAGATTAAAGACAATAACATTATCACAGACATTTACCGCAAACCTACAGACACCCAACAATACCTACACTTTAAAAGTCACCACCCTAAAAGCTGCATAAAATCAATTCCCTACACCCTAGCACGTAGAATCTGCACCATAATCACGGACAATAACCTTCGAAAAATCCGACTCAAGGAACTACGAATAAATTTAAGAAAAAGAAAATACCCATCACAACTTATAGACAAAGGGATCCAACTTGCGACAAATATACCAGGAGAAGATTTGAGAACCCCTAAAGAACGAAACAAAGAACAAATCCTAACATACGTCTCCACACACAACACAAACAACCCTGAACTTTTCACAGAGATAACGAAAAACCTCGTCCTACTTAACCAAAACAGCAAACTAAACAATTTCCTTAAAACAACAAAAATAATAAAAAGCAAACGCCAACCCAAAAACCTAAAACGCATTCTTACCTCATCCAAACTCAATCAAGACGCAACAAAAGGAGTCACAAAATGCAACAAACAACGATGTGGAGTCTGCAACATAATATTAGAGGGAAACACATACACATTTGCGAACCCCATACAAACATTCAAAATTAAAAAAAACCTAGATTGCACCTCAAAAAACGTAATCTATGTAATAAAATGTCCAGCATGCGATAAATCCTACATAGGCGCTACAAAAAACCTTAGTAATAGAGTAGCCCTACACCGATCCAACATCAAAATCGCGGAAAATAGACACCTACATGTATCACAACATATACACGCATGCAGTGGAGGCAGATTCGAGATAATGCCCATCTTCCAAACTGACAACTACTTCTACTTGCTAACTCAAGAAAAAAATTTCATAACAAAGTTTAACCCCGCCTTAAACGTCTCTCCATAATTATACACATAAATAGGCAAAACACAAAATACACTTACACGCATGCATGCTTGGGTAGGTGTGCACCCTCACACACGAAACAACAAAAAAGCACAATAAGGCACACGCACACTTCGCGGGTGCGCGCGCCCATACCCAGTACAGTACCATTTCTCTTAACTAAACAAACAACTAGAAATTAAACGTATGTATGTGTGTGTGCGCGCGTGTGTGCGTGTGTATATGTGTATGTGCGTGGGTGTACACATAGGATTGTGTATGCGTGTGTGTATAGTTATATATCATCTGTTATCTATGCTACATCTTGTTTGTATATATACGTGCACTTATGTTTGGGTGACCGAATCCATGTATGCATATGTGCATGGATTGGAAAGGAAACTCCAACCAATATATACATAAGGTGGGATGTATGAATATGTATGTGTGTGTGGGATTGTGAATGCATGTGCCCATATATATATATATATATATATATATGGGTGGATGAGTGTATACACATCCGTATGTATGTGTGTATGTATGTATATATACAAATGTATGCACATGTATGAGTGGGTAAATGTGTTCGTGTGAATAGGGATATACGCGTATGTGTGAGCCCCTGCATATGTCTGTGTGTGTGCATGTGTGTGTGTATGTGTATGTGCCTACATAGTATGTGGATGTTTGTGAGTGTATGTGCACATACATATATGTGTGTATGTGCGTGTATGTGTGTGTATATATATCTTCTACCTATTATTCTCCATCTTACTTGTGTGTGTGTGTGGGTGCGTGTACATATGTCTGAATGATTAAGCGCATATATACATGCGTGTTTTGGTAGGAAAAAAAAAAAAAAAAAAAAAGTGTATATATATATATATATATATAAAATAAAAAATAAAAAAATAAAAATAATTGTTAGCGGTGGATGTATGCGAGTGCGTGTGTGAGTGTGTAGGTGGGTATGTATATGTGTATATATGTATGCTCCTACATATATTTCTATGTATGTACGCGTGTGTATGTGTGTGTGCCTGTGTGCGTGTGCATGTGTACATGTACATGAATATATATGTATGCGTATGGGATTGTGTGTGAGTGTATGCTATACATGGGGAAAGAAAGTCTTTAAAAAAGAACCCTAAAGAAGCCATAAAAACCTTCACCATATGGACTAAAAAACACTCTTTGAAACTAACTTTGACCGGTCACAGTGAAACACTTAAAGTTGGAGACAGGACGTCTAAACACTGAACACACGCATTGCACCACTATGAAAAACATATTTAATATCAGCGGAGGCATATCCACAAACTCCCATTTTAAAGAAAAACTTTTTACGAAAATATCTGAAGAGAGCACATCCTAAGCTCGAAACGCGTTATAAAAATATTTTAAAATAAAAATATGATGAAAACCTTTAAAAAAAACCCACAATTGTTGATGGCTACACTCTTTTAAATATACATTTCTTCTCTCGTTGGAACTACACAACCATCACTTTAAATATATATATATATATATATATATATATATATATATATATATATATATATAACTTCTTCATTGCTAATTATTTTCGTCTGGGACAAAAAAAAAACTAATTTTTGAAACTCCATGGAATAAGGAAATAAATACTTGTATTTTGCATTCCTTGTTTTTGGACAATAACATTTGTAAATGTTAATTTTATCTTTGAGATATTTCATTTCTACCCGACTTCTGGAATTTTCTAATAAACTCCATTAAATATCCTCAGATGTTTTTGATTTTTTTAAAACAAATAGTTAATTATCAGACTATAAATCTCTACTTGTTAACAAAAAAAAAATAAATTAAAAAAACAAATCAATAAAAATAAAATAAAATAATCCGCCCATGTCTGTAAATCTTTGAAGCAGGTAACTTGGAATTTCAAATTATCCTCTGAAATCTCCCAATTAAACGGCAATCTTTCTTGAAGAGTTGCAAAAGGTCTAAATCGGAAAGAATTAAATTAAGACGATCCCACCGAACTAGCCAATTAAAATCATCACTGTGTTTGCTCTATGACATCTTCCCTCAACAATATTAACACCAACCTGAAAATCGTCGTTTCTTGGATTTCTTTTTTCTTAAATTAAACAGATATTCTGAAGAGTCTGGAACGATGAAAGGTGTATTCAAAACACATGTTGGAATGCTTTTTGTTTTATTTTTAATGTTTGTCCTATGACACACTTGAATTGCTGCATTATTTGGGTTATTTGTTCGATGTTAATCACATAACGTTTTTGGCTTATGTAATCTCCAACCTTCAGGTGTCAACCTCGGGAATCTGTACTGAATTTCGAACTGAACTCTTTATTTAATCTACAAGGATAGTTTGGTATCGTTCCCTCAGCCATGAATGGGTTAGAATTAATGAGCACGACTTTAACCATATTTAACCATCAATTCGGCATAATGTACTCATCCCAAGTCAATGGGATATAAATTTTGCTCTTTGGAATAAGCAAAAAGTCTAGAGTGTGTGTGTGTATGTATATATATATATATATATATATATATATATATATATATATATATATATATATTCGTATACTTGGACAGTATTTTTTCTCTAATACATGTTGCATTGAAGAGCAGGGACCATTCCTGTTCGTTTCACTTGTAATCCATCCTTTTCTTTTTGGCGGACTAATACTTAAACGTTCTGTTCGAGGGTAAAAAGAAATTTGTCGTAATTGCGAACGTTTTCAACTTCCATATGTCGTCCTCAAGTGAGTGATTAATTAAAAATCGCTTTGCTGAAGTTATTGAAAATACGATTGAAATTGTTTAAAATCATTAAAAGCGCTTAAGCGTGCCTTCCCCTTCATATTGAGCTTGATTGATAGTTGTTTTTTCATACGGATTATTAGGGCTTCAATGATTGGGAGGCGCAGATCACAGTGTGCGACAGTTAAAATGGCGGTGTTTTTTATTTGTATATTCCTAAATTCAGTTTTGGGGGTGTCATGTGCTGTAAGGTTTCGGTAAATGGAGCTATTCAGGGAAGATAGGTGATATGTTAGTGGGCGAGAAATGCTGGTTCTAGTCATGCAGATGTACGTGTTATTTTTGGAGACATTTTCTCGTACAGGGCATTTAAAAACGTACACAGCATTTCTAGTTTTCAGTAAACTGTCGTCGGATATTAGTAATTGACTTGTTTTTAATTTTTTGTAATAAATAATGAATCTAATATTAGATTTTTTTTTCAGTGGTTGAAATGTGTTTGTGTATGATATTTCCTATTTTTCGTCTATTTTATAATTCCATACATTTGGTTCCAATAAAATATGTTAATGTTATTATCGTTATTATTATTATTAGTGTTTATATTAATGGCGATCACAGTGCGTTTAATATGCTGGTCAACGATATAATTTGGGAAATTGTTATTAATCAGGGTTTGTTTTATGTTAGAAAATGCCTTCTAGAATATTTCATTTGTGGAAGAACTACGTTTGGCTCGGTAGATGAGATTTTTCATTACGGTCACTTTATATCTATCGGGACATTCACTTTTAAAATTAAGGAGACATGATTCTTTACTGGCAGTTTTTACGGGTAGGTAATAAATCTATCAGTGTCGGCTTTAATTTTATATCGAGGGGGGAATGGTGTTATTTATATTTATTTTATGCGTGAAATTTAGTACGGAATTATTTTTAAGTGCGATTTTGATTTTTGCTAGTTCATCTAAATATTTCGTTAATAGAAGTATATTCTCGGCGTACCTAACATAAATGGGTCGTTTAAGTATGATATTAAAGATTTTAGTTTCCATGTTGATCATATAAAATTCAGAAAACACTGGGCTTGGATATATAGGATGTCATTGCGACCATGGAAAGGGACCTCAATGGTGCATGAAATTAATATTATTAGTGTGCTAGTTGATTTAAAGTGCAGGGAGAGTGGGATTATTATATATATTATTGATTATTGCCTATAGTTTCATGAACAGGGACATTTGTAACGATAATTTCAACGTCAAGTGAAGCTAGAAGTTCATATTTGGTTTCTACTGAATGAAGTATGTCTATTACATTTTCCGAGGAATTAACTCTATAACTAGGAGGTACGGCATAATTAGTTTATGAAGGATTTTTGCGAGTTTATGAACGGGTGTAGGTATTTACGAAATAATAGAACGAAGGGGGTAATTTCCTTTATGTACTTTTACATTTCCGTACATATAGCCCGGTTTACCTATAATTTTGTGTAATTTAATAGTCGATGTGTGCGCTGTTGGCTGTGATTAATTTGTTTATATTTATTTTGAGTTGTTCGGTAGGAATTATATTTATTTATTTTTAATTTAGATGCATTGCATCGGATAGAATTGTTTTGCTAATTTATTAATATATAGTTCAGTGAGTAACGAATATATTAGATTTATCGGCGCGTTTAATGGTTATGTCGGAGTTATTTTTTAGTTAATTGGGGGCTGTTAGTTTTTTAGTAAGTAATTGTATTTTGGGAGTAATGCTTCGGTTTTATTTTATAGATTCAGCTTTAAGGAGGTCGCGAATGTTCGGATGTACTTTAATTTTGTTTTTATCTGATAGTTTTGTAAAATATCATCGACCAAGTGTAGCTAAAAGTTCTATTTCGACTTTCGAGGACTAAAATTTCTTTTCGGCATGACAATTAGAACCAAGATTTAAGAGTTCTGTTTGATGGGGACTTAATTGTATTTGGTCTAAATTAATGTATGATTCTAGGGGGTGGGTCAGAAAGATTAATTTTTTTCTTTGTATAATCTATTTAGTTTCTTTAGAATAGTTTGTTTGTGTTCTATGTAATGTTGGGTGCCAAGTTTGAAAAGCCATTATTGGATTTGCTGAAACTGTCCACCTGCAGTCTCAGTTTGTAATCTGCGTATGAGATTTTTTATTCTCATCGCGAGTTCCTCAAATTTCACTTTGCCATTTTTAACCTCGCGTTCGACAAGGTTGAACCCATAATTGGTTGTAGTTGGTTCATTTTTTGCTGCTGGATCGTACAATTTAAAATTAGTATACTTAAGCAGCATTTTTTCTCTACTGCCTGTTTCAGTGAAGAGCTGGGACAATTCCTGTTTGTTTCTCTTGCAATCCATTTTTTTTCTTTCTGGCGGGCTAATGTTCGAACATTCTGTTCGAGGGTAAAAAGAAATTTGCCGTAGTTCACGACTATAGCAAATTTCTTTTCGTACTCAAACAGAACGTTCGAACATTAGCCTGCCAGAAATTAAAAAAAAAAAAAGGATTGCAAGAGAAACAAACAGGAATTGACTCAGCTCTTTTACATATACAAAGTTTCGGTTAATCATTTAATTGTAACGTACTCAGTTTGTATATAATAATCGTAATAGATTAAAAAAAAAAAACTTTCTCATAAATAGGTTTTTAATGAAGAGTTTATAACATTAGACAGAATTTTCATAAACAAGGTCTTCCCATCTGTGAAATATTATCGTGGGACTGCTTCTCCGCTAATAACAGCTTAGTCAGCTTCAAAGCCAATGTCAACATATTCTCGACATGAGTTGGCCAATAATTGATCAAACACAGTTCATAACATTGACGTATTCTCATAGTTTTCCTCATATATCAGCTGACAATCATTTCTATCCCATTAACCTTATCTTTAAGTATCACCTGAATTTGATAAATGGTGGCTTCAATAATAAAACAAAGATTTATATATTTTTTTTGTAATCACTAGGAGTTCTCACACCATTAGATATTACTCACTAATAATAACAGGTGATGTTCCCTGGAGTCTGGGTGACAACTACCCAGGTTTCTAGTATGCACCACTTCTTTTGATAACTTTTGATAACTTTCTATTATCACAACAGCCGCTTGTAACTGATTTCTCATTGGCAGTGACTATCAGTCTTCCCTAGGATTTGGGTGGCAATGTTTCCCTAATGTACCCGGCCCTGTCGGTGGGGCATTAGAATACACCGACTGCCCCCCCCTGCAGAGGGTGAAAGTCCCTCAATGGGGGTCCTGGATATGACCTTAAACTATATCCAGTGGTGAGGCCCAAGCTTGTGGGCTTTGGGGAGTGTGGAGCCACCCTTTAATTACCATTACTCCCAGGTCTACTCTGACCCGGAGTGGTAGTACCTGTTAGGGTCCCAACTATGGGTTAAATAGAAACCGACTTGAAGACAACAAATATATTCTATTAAAAAAAGTTTTCTTCAAAATCTTTGGATTCGGCATTAAAAAACCCGAAAAGGGTTGATATGCCGTAAAACAAAAACAACCAACCAACCAACCCTAATGTACCAGTTATCTTTGCACTCTTTTAATGAATATTAATGATTTCTCTCCTCGCTTTTCCCGCCATTTTTGACCCTTCACAGATATTTTGTGTCATATCAGCGGAGACTGATGGCTTTTTTTTTTGTTTTTAATTTTAAATACTTATTTTTATTCGTTCATTTATTTTTTTTACTATAAAATGAATGCATTGCAATTTCAGTTGTTTTATTTTTGTTGCAGCTCCATTGTGGCTCGTTATTGTTTATAGTTCGAGGGTTGGTAGCCGCATTCGAGGCTTTTCCTTAAGATTTCATTTGTTTTTATCATTGCTATTTGGTCTAATTTCTTCTAGTCTTTTAATTTATTTTCTGTCTATTTCTAGTGTTCCTACAATTACTGGTATTATACTGATTTTCTTCATGTTCTTCAGTTTTCTGGCAAGCTCCGTGTTATTATTATATACAAGTAAAGAGGCTCATTATTTTCCTATTTAATTTACATAGGTTTATGGTAATTAGCTAATTAAAAATAATACAACAATTGTGTTTAACGTGATATAAGCGTTATTTAAATTTCAAAATAAAATGCGTATGAAATAAGTATATAAGCTAAATACAATGCAGATGTAAAATTAACAAATATTTATTTGTTTAAAATCAATATTTCGGTATATATGCCATCATCAGAATTTTATATATTTTTTCTGTTTTTTTTTTTTTTTTGCTTACGCCATGGTGTTACGTGAAAGAATACGGTTAGTAAAGAATCCGCATGTTGTTCATCAGCAGTTGATATTTAACATGTCGGAAAATTATGCTCAGTGCACGTAATATGAATGTCATTGTGTTTTCCCTGATATAAGCGTTGTTTAAATTGTAAAATAAAATATGCATGAAATATGTTTATAGACCACCATGACGAGAAAAATAATAAAAAGAAAAATATATAAAATTCTGATGATGGTGTATATCGTCGAAATATTAATCATAAATATTTGTTTATTTTACCTAATATTGCATTGCAATTTGGCTTATAAACGTATTTCATACATATTTTATTTTAACTAAAACAAGTTATTTTAAAAGATTACTTAATCCCGGATCTAAACTATATTTCAGTCTATACTTTTGTATTAAAGTATATAGGAAAAAAGCTAAAGGAAAACAAACGTTGACCAACTTAGATTAAGTATAATATTTCGTCTGCATTACATACTAAATAATTGTTTACATTTCTTGAATATTTGCATCCAAAAAATTCCTTTCGATATCAAACTTAAAAACTGAAATGCACGAATAAATATTTCCAAGTTAATTTAATGTTCATCTATTGCGTTTGAAGATGGCCACGAATCATGCAATTGTTCTTTGATGTAGAGATGGCTCATCAATCCAATCTAAGCTCTGAAGTATCTCCCACTTGTTGTTTGCTTGTGTGAGTATTCGACAACAGAGAGGCTGACTTTTCTGTCTTTTCGAATAGTACGTTTCATCTCGCGTTTTTCAAAGCATGCAGATTACCCAATTGTTGTATGTTTGTGGCTTGCGGTATGCCAGGAACATCTGTCTTGGACTAGATTTTCACGGAAATTGAAATACAAACCGAACTGTTTGATAGAGACCTTTAAGCTGCCCTTAAACCTTTGCCAGCATCATGCTACGGTTCTTTGTCCTTTGGACATTTCACTGTAAAGGAGCTATTTGAGCTTTCTTGAATCTGACATGCAGCATATATGATCCATCCAACAAACCTAACACTGCCGCAGCATGGTGTATACTGATGGGAGACTTGACTGAGCTACAGCATCTTTTGGTTTTTTTGGGGTTTTTTTTTTAAGTTTTTTGTATCAAGTGGCTTCATGCCTTGTCTGAAGCGATTTTCATAAAAATGTAATAAATTTAACCTTTGATTTAAATGGATTTTATCTTGAAATTTTATAAAACCAAATTTTATATAATTTTTTTATTGAATGAATGAAATTTTTAAGGGGGAAAAAATTATTTGAATTATTTAATAAGAAAATTATATAATATTATTTGACTTTCTAAATAAAGTTTTTAATAATGTGACCCAGTTTTTTAATTTAAATATTTTTCATGAAAAACATAAATAAGTATGAATCTACACTGTTTTTTTTTTGTTTTTTTTAAACACTTTTATAACCCAAACAAGACGTATTACCACTTAGCATGTAAGGTGATACTATTTGGGTTCATGCTTTACAGGGGACCGTGAGAGAGTTTCGCAGAGAAATGTCTGTTCACATTACATTCAAACTTATGCAGGTTAGTACAGTCAGAGAATCAGGTACCAGTGAGCACATCCCATAAAAGTATATGTAAAACAGGCATATGACATTGCAGTGATGCGACAGAGGTTGGACCTTGGCCGATAATGTAGAACATATTAGATTTGAGACTCTCTTTTGCATCCTGTCTAAGAGACTCGTGGTAGACACAGCAGCCCAGATGTGACAGTAATTCTCCATGCATGGGCCAAGTGTATCTTTTTAAATAGATAGGATTCTAGTAAATTTCTAGTAGAGAAGAGCGAATATACATTCTTTGCAACAACCTTGACAATGTCCTTGATGCATTTGTTCCAACTGGCTCAGTTCTGCTGTTGGTATTGGTTTCCACAGTTCTTTAAAAATAATTGCTTATACACAGGAACGACCACATAAAGTTCATCAGCATCTAGAGTGAAAGTGATGTCATGGAATCGGCAGGATTCGAACTTGGTATGCCGAGTTCACATGATTACCTACTTCATGATAACACTCTGCTATTCACTAATTTATATTCGTTTTTAATTCTTTTAAATCTACATGAATATTTGTGACAAATATTCATGTAGATTTCGGCAGAAGAAATCTTAAAAGTTCGCATCTTTATTCAATTGTGTTTGTCTAAGCAGTTAATTAAACTTCAAATTAAAAATGCAGAACTTAATTCCTTTTTACCACTTGACTGCACTCTGAAGATTGCTTTTATTGCAGATTAATTCTAAATATTTTTGAAAGAGAAAAAAATTGTATAAATAAACTTATTAAAGGTAAACTATGGGTCACATGACACTGAAATTAAGAGGAAATAGTAATCATACACCAAGGATGGTTTATAATGATTAAAATCTTTGTTTGGATGGATGAATAATGGGTACAAAAATATGTCGGCAAGTTGAAATGCAAAATGTTCATTTTAACTTGCTGACATATTTCTATTACTTTTATACATGCGCAAATTCATTCATAACTTGAAGGGGGTTAACTTTAAATCTTTCTTATCTATCTGTCGATAGCTCAAATAGTAGGAAATGTAGCTGGAGGGCTAAATGTTTTGGTTCAAATTCTAGCTGATTGCACCCAAGTCATTTCTTTTTAATACTTTGAAAATTAGTACAATATATTAGGTACAATATAATATTCAATAGCGAACTGGCTCTGTAATAATAAATACAAAATCTGCATGAATTAAAATATATTTAAGCACATTTTACGACTGGGCAAGGCCGGGTGCCCTTTGCTAGTGATCAATAGGAGCCTATGGTTTTGACTCTATGATCTTCAAATTAATAAATTAGTGATATTTTCCTCTGCCACATTGACATGTATCGCTTCATAACCAAAACCTACTGCTTGCAATTTACACCAATTATTGGTTCGAATTTTCTAGAACCAAAAAATGTGTTTCATTTAAATTTATTAATTCTTATATTTTATCCAATTAATAATTTGTTTATTGATTCTAAAGAATGAGTATGAATAATTATTCCCTCACACAGTACTGTTCTCTTTCAACATATTAGAACATAAGGAGATACAGAAGAACGTTTCTTAGTGTCAATTTTTCAGCATACACCATGCGTTCACACACGCCACATTATTCAGTCATTCAGCTACTAAACAGATAGATTACCAAAGTCGGTGGTAACTTTATTTCCATTCTTTTTTTAAATTTTTAAAGGTATTTCAATTTAAACATTTGTATTCTGTTCGAATTCTTTAATACATACAGAATAAAAAATACATTTTAAACTCTACCATCTGTAATCACACAAATTAATAGAATTAAAACTGTTTACTAAAAATCTAAAACTAAACGTAATACTAATAATGTATTACTTAATTATTTACCTAACAAAGGCAGTACTATGATGATGATGAAAGTAGTTGCTGCTTCTGGAACGGTGGTAATAAGAACCTTACTTCGATAAGCTTCTGAGATTAACCTACTCTCTGGATCAAAAATGGAAGACGTACATCAGATCTGTTGCCAAAATCATCGTAAAAAAGAGTTGGATCATTCTATTATTCCAGAAAGTATCTCATTCCCTATACAATATTCTACTTGTATAAGTCAAATATGTCCTAAGATGGAATACCGTTACTACATCTGTGAAGAAGTTATTCAGAGCACTCTTTTCTGCAGGGAAAGTGTACAAAACCGAAGAGACATTGCAAGTTTACCCCAATTCTATCGTTACTTTCATCACAGGTGCTCGACTGAGCTTCAATATCTGACCCCCCCCTCATAAAGACATTTACCACAAACACTTTCCTAACTATAACCACTGTCAGCAATTTCCTTTCCGTCTGTGCCTGAAATTCCATCAGCAAAGTTTTTTTCCACACAACTGCTTATCTGTGGAATACAATACTGTGGGTCAGCTTCCCATCTGACTACAACAGACATTTTCAGATCCAACGTACATAATTTCTTGTAGATATGGTCTCTTAAATAATAAATTTCGATCCAATTTTCACCATCACCAATTATCACAATGTTGTCTCGTTTGACATTTAGTGACTCATATTTCTTGGAGTTGTCTCCGGACCTTGATAAGTGGTGACTCTATAATAATAAAAAACGTCGCATGAAAATACTTTTACTAGTATAACTGTTAAGGAATATTTATACTTCACATTGAACAAGAATTCATTATAGTAGGTATAATTTACGTTGCACACTTATAGTCCTTCGGCACATCACAAAAAGAGTAGCACTTATAACAAATCCCATAATACATTTTTGGATATGATATGTAATAACCCAGTTTTATAAGTATAGAAACATTCCCTAAGATAGAGTACTGTTGCCACATCTGGAGAGGAGCTACTAAGAGTATCCTTTCTTCTCTTGAAACGGTATAAAACTGACTTTGAAATCTAGTAAAGCAAGCTCTTTTCTTCACCCTATTCTTTCTCACAAAAGAGACATAGCGAGTTTATCTTTGCTCTGTTGTTATTTTCGTGACACGTGCTCAAGTCAGCTTCTGTCTATGCTTCTCTCCTGTAGAAAGTTTAAAGAAGACACTCGTCTACCTACAGCAACTGCTAACAATTCCCTTTATCTATATGTGCCTAAAACTAGGCATAAATTATATGAGCAAACCTTATTTCTAAACTACCCGTCTGTGGAACACAATACTGTAGAGTTGCTTCCCGGCTGACTATAACATGGTCGTTTTCAAGTCTTACGTGAACAAGTTCCTCTTGAGCTGTCCTCTTAAATAAACTACCCAAGTTCTGTCATTATCGATCATCACAATGAAGTCTCACCAGATACTCATGAACCCTTATCCTTGACTTTGGGCCTTGACAAGCATTAATTCTCTAAGTGAAAAAATTGTATTATATTTTTTAACTATTTTTCTTTGTAAGTTTATTATTTTTCATTAATTTTACAATCATATTCTGAAATTAAATCTTTTTACAGACCGTAGATCCTAAAAATAGTGAAATATAGAAACTATTCATTACCCCCCCCCGCCTCCAAGCAAAAATAATCTTCGTCTCGATGTATGTTGATGCAAAAATGCTCATTAATAATCCATATAATATTCTGTTTGTGCTTCCTTAGTCAGTATGTTACGCTTTCAAAAAGCCAAATAAAATTTTTGAAGGCAAAACTGCTTTAAAAGTAACCAAATTCACAAAATTTGGCTTTAAAAAAGCCACTCTGGCAACCCTGGAGAAGAATGTGAAATAGTAATTTCGCCTAGCAGCGGGTTTTCACCAAAGAAAGAAACCAGGAAAATTTTACATAAAAAGGGGAACATTCGAGAAAGAGAAAAAAAAAAAAAAAAAAAAAAAAAAAAAAAAAAAAAGCAAAAAAAAAAAAACATGGACTGCCAAAAAGTACTGGACTAAATGAGTTATTTAAAGATTCTCATACAATGTGATTTTATCATTTGTAGTGAACTATGTAACACAATATTACTTTCCGAATATTTATTTATCCTTATTGATTTATTTCATCTGTGTCAATTTTACATTAAAAATACAATGGTCACTATATTCATAGAAATGCTAATAAACTCATATTTGCCACATGTCGTTGTTTTTTCTATCCTAATTTTTTTGCACTATCCAGAAAGTTATCAGTTTCATTAAAACATTTGTTGATTAAATATATTTTCAATTCCATGGAATTTACCCATGTTCTACTACTTATAGAATAATACAAAGGTTTAAATTTAATTATAATTTATACATTTCGCAATTATTTCATAACACCTCAAAGGCATTTTGGTGTGATCACATCTACGAGGGCGTGCGATAAGTAATGTCCCTGACCCACTTCCAGTTGTCTGATCTAGCTGAAATTTTGCATGTGCAATGATTTATATCTCTACAGATTATGTGGCAAAGTACAGCTCTGAAATAATTGTGGTTTCTGTTTTACAGGTGTTTGAACTAAGTCAGGTGTGAAATGGAGCCTCTTGAATGTCGAGCAGTGATCTGGTTTTTGTATTTGAAAGGACGCACACCACATGAGACTTTTGATGAAATGAAAGAAACTTATGGTGATTATGGCCAATCATATGACCTTGTAAAACGCTGGCATCATGAATTCAAACATGGCCGGAAGTCTGTGGAAACAGCTCCCAGACCTGGTCGCCCCCCCCCTTCTGCCATTGATGAGGCATCTGTCCTTCAAGTTGAAGCTTCCATTTTGAAAGATTGGCGCATTACTATTCGCCAAATAGCCCAAGATGTCAAGATTAGTACATAGTCTGTGGAAACTATCATTCATGACCATTTGCATATGCATAAGGTGTCTGCCAGATGGATTCCCAGGTTGTTCACCATTCCAGAAGTGAGAACGCATTGAGTGCTCGAGGATGAATTTGGAGATGTGCCAAGAAGATGAGTCAAAGTTTTTCAAAAGACTGATTACACAGGATGAAACCTGGGTCCATCGCTATGATCCAGAGACCAAAGCCCAGTCAATGCAGTGGAAGCACTTGGACTCACCACCTCCAAAGAAGGCAAGGGTGCAGCTCTCCGTTGACAAGGTCATGCTCACAGTCTTCTGGGACCAAGACGGAGTAGTGATGGCAGATTTCTTGGCAAAGGGTACCACAATTACAGGAGCCTATTATGCTTCACTTTTGAGCAAATTAAGGGAAGCTATCGAAATCAAGAGGCGGAGCAAGATCAGTAAAGATACCCTCCTCCTGCAGGACAACGCTCCGGTCCACAACTCTCATGTCGTCAGATCAGAAGCACGGGCGTGTGGTTATGAAATCCTTCCCCATCCTCCCTACTCTCCTGACCTTGCACCCTCTGACTTCACCTCTTCCCAGCCATGAAATTGTTTTTGAAAGGAAAACGTTTCCCAGATGATGCAGCCTTGATTTCTGAAGTCACGTCGTGGTTGGAGGACCAACCTGGGGTGTTCTACAAAAACGGTCTCCAGAGCTGCATCAAGTGATGGGAGAAATGCTTAACTCTTGGTGGTTCCTATATGTAGAGAAAGACTAATAACTGTGCGAAGTTTCGTTGCTCTACTCTTTGGGAAGTGGGTCAGGGGCATTACTTATTGCACACCCCTCGTATACTATTAAAACTCTCCAACAAATGATTTACCAAATTTTGCTTCCTTGACTGCTAGAAAATTGCTTCTGTAGTATGAGTTTTCAAGAATTCTGGTGAAAGCATTGACCCATTCAATTATCGTCCAATAGTCTCCTTCTTTGCTTCACTAAAATCTTGGAATCCTTAATCAACCAAGCACTAGTCCACTATTTCATAGATACTCAACTTATTTCTGACACACAGTATGGATTTTAGGAAAATTAATTCTACTGCAGATATCTTAACTAAAATCTCTGAACGTGTATACCATGCACTGAATGAGGTATAGGAGGCTGGGGCCGTAGCCCTTGATATATCTAAGGCATTTGACATAAGGATTAAATCATACGATATTACTGGAAAATTCTTAATATAATCAGATACTTCTTAGACAAGAAAAAAATCTTACGGGATAACATGATATAGTCATATAGGTCGATCCTTAGTTCTCATTATTCTTGATATTCATAAATGATCTCCCTCGTAAATTTTTTTTCCAAGATAGGTATATTTGCTGATGATAGGAGAGAAAACGAATGACCATGGCTGAAACTACATCCCTTTTTTTTTTTATATACTTTGTTTTTCTATTTCGAGCATTACTCTCTTCTGAACATGACAGATTTCAATTTTTTGCGCTAACCAACAATTCATAAAAATGTTTTGCTATTTATTTTCTCCTGAAGAAATAATCGTTTGTATTCCTTGCTTTTTTAGCAATAAATTTTGTAAATGTCAATCCGCATGATCTAATTCTCCACATTTATTTATATATATATATATATATATATATATATATATATATATATATAATCGGAATAAACGAAATAATATTCCGTCTAGATGGAGAGATGAAAAAGAAAGTTATGTTAATGTTTCTATGTGAAACTGGAATAGGGCCGACCACTTCCCTAGATGAGTTCATAATTAATGGATACTCCAATTTAACAGCTAAATCTGACTCCCAAGATCGCCATGGGCATGGAATATGTGCCTACATTAAGGATGGCTTCCCATGTGGCAGGGATATCTCTAGAGAAGATCCTAATTTACCCTATATGTGCTTCAGGGTTGCACTTGCTAACACCACTGCATTTATATTTGCCCTCTATAGGCCCCACAACAGCGGAGTTACTATCCTTAAGAGCATATCTGAGAAAATAGACCACATACTGTCTTCACATCCCTTGGCTAACATCCACATCTGTGGTGACTTCAACGTCCATAACGTGGAATGGCTGACCCATTCAAATAAGACAGATGATGAGGGGAGGTTTTGTCATGATTTTGCCATTGCTTATGACCTCACTCAGATTGTTCGCGAACCCACCCGTGTGCCCGATACACCCAATCAATATGCAAGCCTCTTAGACCTTTTTCTTTCAACTTCCCCTGAGCTATGTTCATGTACCGTTCATTCTCCTTTAGGATCCTTCGACCACTCCGTCGTATCAGTTAAGATAAAAACAAAATGTAAGAAGCCATCAGACGTACCCCTCCACCGTACTGTATACCGATACTCTATGGCTGACTGGGATAGCTTCCGTACATTCATATCTGATTTACCTCTGCACTCCATGTTTAAAAAGGAAGTGTCCTCTATAGTATCAGATCTGACCGAATGGTTAATTGTAGGCATAGACCAATTCATACCATCAAAAAAATTCCAACAAAAACCTAACAGCCAGCCATGGTTCTCCCCAGAATGTGCTGCTGCTATCGCGCACAGAAATCACTTTTTCCATAACTACCAACGTAATAGATGCACTGAGACTAAAGCTGCTTTAAGGACTGCCAGCAACCACTGTAAAAGAGTAATAAAAAATGCAAGAGAGCTATATGCCCAGTCTGTTAAATCCAAGGTAGCTGATCAGCGGCTTGGTTCCCACCAGTTTTGGCAAATAACAAATAGGATCCTGAACAGAAGTGTGCGTTCTATCCCAACCATTATCAATGGACCAGAGGTTATCTCGTCAGCGTCAGACAAGGCCAAACTATTTGCAAAGAACTTTGCAGCTAATTCTACCCTATGCGACGAAGGCCATCAACTCCCCATATTTCCTCCTATAACACAGAACAAGCTAGGTAATATACAAATATCCGTGCATGAGGTCGCCAAGCTAATAAAAAACCTAGATTCCAGTAAAGCAACTGGCCCTGATGGCATCCCAATTATAGTGTTAAAAAAGCTTCAACCAGAACTTGCTCCCATACTTACGAAACTATTTAAGCGCTGCCTTAAGGAGAAGTGCTTTCCGACCCCCTGGAAGACCTCATCAGTTTGCCCTGTATTTAAGAATTCAGGTGATAAGTCATCTCCCTCTCAATACAGACCAATAAGTCTTCTCTGTGTTATGAGTAAGTTACTGGAATCAATATTAAATAGAGAAATAGTCAACCACCTCAGCAGAAACAACCTTCTTAGTGACACACAATATGGTTTCCGCTCTGCAAGATCTACTGCAGATGTGCTGACGGTTATATCCCACAGGATTAGTGAATCTCTTGACAAAGGCTTCCTTTCTAGGGCAATTGCTCTTGACATATCAAAGGCCTTTGACAAAGTATGGCATAAGGGTCTACTTCACAAGATTTCCAGCTACGGTATAACTGGAAATGTTTTCTCAATCATTAAATCATTTCTCTCCGATAGGCTCATAAGAGTAGTGGTAGATGGACAAAAATCGGAGGCCTGCAATATAAATGCTGGAGTCCCTCAGGGGTCAATCCTCGGCCCAACTCTCTTCCTGATCTACATCAATGACCTCCCTAAACACATACTTAAATCATTCGTTGACATCTATGCTGATGACACGACCATCTACGGCAACACATCAAAGGCTGTAAATGACGAAGTTCTCTCGGATTCTCTCTCCTCTGATCTCGAGCGCGTGGTTCAGTGGGGGAAGATGTGGCTAGTTACCTTTAATGCATCTAAAACCAAACTCCTATCCTTACATCATCAACGCTCTGATCCCCAGCTGGCATCAATTGTGATGGATGGCTCTCGTCTGGGTGAGGCCCCGTGTTTTGACAAGCTTCTGGGTTTGACCTTTACTCCTGATCTGAAATGGAACACGTACATCAAGTCTGTTGCCAAGGTCGCAGGAAAGATGGTGGGATCCTTCTATCGCTCCAGAAGATATCTCACTACTGATGCAATTCTCTATCTATATAAAAGCCAAGTACGGCCAAGGATGGAATACTGTTGCCATATCTGGGCAGGAGCTGCCAAAAACAGCCTATCATGCCTTGACAGAGTACAAAATAGACTTCGTGGTTTAGTGGGGGATGCCCTTTTCTCTACCCTGCAACCCCTCTCCCACAGAAGAGACGTTGCGAGCCTATCCTTGTTTTATCGTTATTTTCATGGCAGGTGCTCGTCTGAACTCCAATCCCTGGTCCCCCCTCGCCAAACTTTCACGAAAATCACCCGTCTAGCTGAATCCACTGTGAAAAATTTCCCCCACTCTATATCTGTGCCTAAATCAAAACGCGGATTTCATGAGCAAAGCTTCTTTCTTAGAACTGCACGCCTGTGGAACTCTGTTCCGTCTGCCTGCTTCCCTCCGGACTACAACTTGGATGTCTTTAAGTCTAATGTTAACAAATTCCTTATGAACCGCCCCCCTAATTAAACACTTCATAAAATCTCCTCACTAACGTGATGTACTTGCAATAACCCTTATCCCTGAGTGGCTTCCGGGCCTTGATAAGTGGTGATCACTGTGTAAAAAAAAAAAAAAAAAAAAAAAAAAATCAACGTTTCGTTTATATTTCAAGGTGATAGACGAAATGTTGATGAACATATAACTTGGTTTGTTCTTTTTTCATCTCCCTATATATATATATATATATATATATATATATATATATATATATATATATATATAAAGCGTGATTTATCATTTTTTGTTTCTTCGGCTTTTTTCCTACTTTAATGAAATAAAGTACATGCTAAAATATTCTTCTGACATTTATGAATTTTTGCCATGAGGATTGGTTATTATTTGGATTCATCAAACTACTGTTCTCATCTTGAGTGTGATTTTCACAACGCTTTGGTCGATGCAACCTTGTCGAACTCGGAACTTTCAAGCGGAATCCTTTATTTACTTTACAAGGGTAGCATGCTCTTGTTCTGTCAGCCATGACTGGATAAATAATTCACAATTGTATTTTCGTTCGCCCACCTTCAACTTTCAGGAGAATATCACTTTTTACAATTGATTTTATTCCAATTACTCTAACCACTAGTGGACAATTTTAGCACAAATTTTAGGAGCCTTAAACCTATTTCTATTTGGAAACACCACAATTTATTACTAATTATTATTACTATATATTAGTGTATATATGTATTATTGCTTTCTACTTGTATATATTATCTATTTTATATATATATATCTATATACTAGCAAAAGTACCCGTCGTTGACTGGGTTCAAAAACAGCCTACAGAAAATGGACTCTGATTTATAAAAGTATGATAGGTTATGAAAAGGAAGGGTTGTAAAGAGATAGCTTCGAATTTGGGGGTATCAAAACCAAAGCAAAATATGATGAAAGTAAAAATAAAATAGATAAACTTCATAATTTATTATACCATACCTGTTCACACTGAAACACTTATCACAATATTCTGTGGATCTATATTAAAAAAAACCTTGTTAAACTTTGTGACATATTTCCATTCTATGGAGGCCAGGTGCGAACGAACACCCCATATTTTTTTACTATATTTCTTCAAACTGAAACATAATTGTCGAAGTATACTTACACAGATATGAAAAGTTTTTATTAAATTTGTGCCTATTTCCATTCTATGGAGGCCAGGCGCGAACGCAGACCCCACAATTTTATTATGCCATCCCTATTTAAGTTAAAACATACTTATCAAATTATGTACATCTATATCAAAAACACTTGTAAACGTTTTTTTTTTAATTTTTAAATTTTTTATTTGCATACTTTGTGGACCAGGCGCGAACGCAGACCCCACAATTTTAATGAACCACCGTTCTGCCAGATTAAACATACCCATTCATGTATCTCAATACATCTATCATTATATGTAATCAGTTTTTTTAAAATAGTCAACCATATAGGAGCCTATTCGTGACCACACACACATTCAGCTTTATATATGTATATATTTTTTTTTACACAGTGATCACCACTTATCAAGGCCCGGAAGCCACTCAGGGACAAGGGGTATTGCAAGTACATTACGTTAGTGTGGAGATTTGATGAAGTGTTTACTTAAGGGGGCGGTTCATTAGGAATTTGTTAACATTTGACTTGAAGACATCCAAGTTGTAGTCCGGTGGGAAGCAGGCAGACGGAACAGAGTTCCACAGGCGTGCAGTTCTTAGAAATATATGTATATATGTGATTTTCAGAATGTAAGAAATTATATATAATAACTTCCACAGCCAAACAACGTCGCAACCCACAAGAGCCATGACAGTCAACGAACCGGAAATCTAAGACTCGAGTTTCGCCCTCATTAGGCTGTGAAATTTATTATATATATATATTAATGTTTTTACTTATTACTTGTGTATATTATTTATTGTTTATTAAGCTTTGTATAGTTTTCCAGCTTTACATGGGATTTCATATACACAGTTCTTGGTCATGATTTTTTATGTCCGGGGCTTGACTCTTACGAGCTGTTTCCAGAGAGTTGAATCGCTCCTGAATACTATCCTGATGCTGACTTCGACAACACCTGAAGATTGTCGGAAGTTACATCAACCGAACGTTGTAAAAATCACACTCAAGATAAGAACAATAGTCTGATGAATCCAAATTATAAAATATTCTTAGTTCTGTGATTGAGTTAGGCTTGAAGAGAAAACAATTTTAATTGTGCTAATTAGTAATTAAGTTACTGTTACTCCTCTTTCTCTTACCCTTTCACCCTTGTCTTTGACCATAAAACAAGCTCATTTTGTCGGTCAGCCAGTTTTCTGTTGAAGCTTAATGATTGAGAAGATCAAATAAAGTTGACCTCTTTGTACTGCTAATTGAACTGATAAATTCGTAATTCTATTTATATGTAAATGTCATCCAATTATGGAATTGAGTACAGGTGTATGCAGACAACACAGAAGGTCATCACTTATTTTGTCTCTTTTGACCTTTGGTCCAATATTTAGAAATTGATGAATATAATATCAAAGATGTTTATGCATCACTAACTACTTTTAGCCTATAAGACATTGGAACATGAAATTTGGTACGAATGATAGGCTACTTATGAAGAGTCTCCTAGTGACGTCATATTCATATGTTTTGTTCTTTTTGTGAGTGAATTTTGTAGATTTTACAAGATACTTTCCTCGTTCATCGACATATCGCTTTTGGATTCTCTCTATGAAGGCATCGTTATTTTGTCATGTAATCCCCTGTGCCCAGTTATGCTCCCAAATGACAACATCGCAAAATTGGTCATACAATATGCCCAGTTACACCTAAATGGACGACGTCACAAAAACGATAACGTCATCCAGTGCATATGGAAATTAGTAAAAGAGCCAGAGTTTTAGTAGTGGTATATAGTCTGGAGGGTCGTCTACTCATTGGTGTGATTCCTACATCATGCCCATCCCTTGGGTGGGAGATCATTTCTATAAAATTTCAAGAATATCATTGTGTTTTGTTCTACTCGGCGCTGTTCAGGAGCAATAAATATGAGAATACGGTATTACATTTAGAAGGGTTAGCGCTAGTATTTGAATTATATTTTTCAGCACGTTAAAACAAAGAGAAATGGGTTAGGCAGACGATAAAGACAGAGATACTGAGGACAGAAAAATGGTGAAAGTGTATGGAAAGAAAGATGGCTGGATAGAGAAAGATAGAAATTTGAATTATAAAGGTGTTGCACACAATATTTAACATCTACTTAGTGTTTATGGTCCCGGGCAACGCCAGGTAGCCCTGCTGGTAAGAAAGAAAAACTTAAATTGTGTAGGCATATCATAGTGTAAGTTCATGCACACTGAATGACGTTATTGGTTTTTGTGACGTTATCATTTTAGGAGTTAGTAGGCATAGTGGATGACCTCATTTTGTGACTTTGCCATTTTATTTACACACACACACACACACACACACACACACACACACACACATATACTCTCTCTCTTCAACTCTCTTTCTCTCCCTCCCTCTCTCTCCCTCTCTCTCTCTCTCTATATATATATATATATAATGATTAAAATTGGTTCATATTTAGTTATAATTAAATTTTGTAACCCAAAAAGAATTTTCGCACACACACACACACGCGATCTCAATAATAAGTGAGTTCTACTCCTCCAAGACTACTTTCTCTACAAAGACTTAGGAGTGCAGTTTAGCCTACTACGTACTCCTCTCATTGCTAGGCGGGGATGAGATGGATTCATATCTTTTGTAAAGGCATTACTGAAAGTAATGCTAGAGAGCAAGAAACCACGAAAGAGCTGAAATGAAATCTGAAAGAGGTGAAAGTGAACACGGTTGTGGTGGTTTCGAATGACACCGAAAACTCTGACGTGCTCCAATAAGAAGTCTTTCGCGTTTGCATTGCTTTCACTGGCATGTTTGGAAATCCTGTTATGAACATTCATTCTCTCGATCTCCGTTTGTCACATCGTTCGCTCAGTCATGCTGTGCTTTTGTTTAAACTTGACGTTCAGATTTAGTATTAGGCTGGTATTTCTGATATCCAAGCTGTTTTCCTTCTTGCACTATTTGTGTCCTTGGTGTCAGGAAGTATTCTTAACATCTTCTTGGTTAAGCACTTTCAGATACAGTTTCATTGCTTTCTTTGTGAGGGGACATCCTACAGTGGCACTCTTCTGCTAACTCTGCTCGTTTTCTGATATATATATATATATATATATAATTACACTTGCTGTGAAGGCAAATATACGGTGAAATATATAAATAGATAATTGCACATATGCGACCCTAAGGGTAATTGCACACATCCTACCCAAGTAAGTTAGCATATGGATACGAATATACACGAATAGGAGCAAATATAAAAAAAAGATTTTTTTTTAAATTCCCAAGTTGATCTGAATAATTTATTTAGCAATTATGGTTGACTTTCTGACAGTTTTGGAAGTGGTAAATACAGCAACAATATGGCAACTTCCAAATACCAAATACAGCAACAATATGGCAACTTCCAGATAAGAAGATTACTTTCTGATACGTGTCATCGCAAAATAATTTTTTAACTTTTCAGTATCGTCTCATCTTACCACATATGAACATTCTAACTGTAAATTATAGTTCTGATAAATAGTTAACATATAAAATGTACATTTAACAGTAATTAGATATCATGTTTCTTTTATTTCATTTTTTTTTACACTCGCATTTGCATAGGTAATACGATTTAATCAACGATTTTCTTAGCAGTGTTGGGACGATTAGTCCAAATTGAAAATCTGAAACATTGGAATTTCGAGAAATATAGAATTGGTATCGAAATAAAAAAAAAATGTTTATTTTTTGATGGCAGAAACTAGTTTTTGTTTGTTTCTGTTTAAAATTAGTTTTCCTTTGCTGGTATTAATGAGAAACTTTTAAATATTTCTAGATTTTATACTACGAGCAAAACTGAAATATATATATCTCCTCCATACACTCATGAAAATATATGCCCATGAGTTTTACGGTAATCGAAAAATAAAAGCAAACACAATAGACAATTCTATAGCTAAAGATTTAGAGGCTATAAAGGAATCATAAGTAGTAATTTGGGAATTTAGAACAGAATCAGCAATTGTATTAAAATCGGGAAGGATATTGGAATTGTCTCATCACTATAATTTAGCTCGTGGAATAAACTATAGAATGAAAAATTAAAATATGGAACCGTGAATAAACTATAGAATGAAAAACTTGGAAAATGCAACTCAAACAGGATTTGGATTCGTGTCTTTGAAAGATGGACTACCTAATGCAGGTGTCATCTTTGAATTCTTAAGTAAAAAGGTATGCGCTTAGATTAAACTGAATTCGAACAAATAACTTTATCTTCTAAAGTTTGTGATAAATTTTTACTAATGGGGGAATACGGCTTCTCTTGGTTTGCGTATGCATCTGTGTGCGTGTAATAAGACATATTCATCTGTGTATTTATCTTGGTGTGTGTATGTGCGCGTCTTGGACATTTCTGCATGTGCTTTTTTAGTACTGTTGTTCACTGTATGCCATGCATCCCTTGTGATTCTATGAAATCAAGCATTTTATGTGCTAATTCAATCTTTTATAACTTTCGCACTCGACTATAACCATTTTAATGAAAAGCTATGGATAAGATATAATGTGGCATTCATTTTCTGCTCGTTTTAATCGGAAATTTTTTTCCAATTTTCATTGGTCTTTGACATCATAGAATTATCTATGGTTTTTGATTTCAATTCTCATGGAATATTACCTCACAATTTGTAGTTTACATTCTTCCATTTCTTTGGTAGAATTAAGATTCATTTAAATAAAATGTTTCTAAAAAATTGCAAATTAATTAGAACTTTTACCCAGTTATGGCTAACGGAACAAGAGCATGCTACCCCCACCCTGGATTAAAAACAGGGTCCCATTCAAAATTTCCTGCAGATTCCTAGATTTTGACAATCCAACAAATTATACCTGAAGAAGTTCGAAGTATATATAGACTGAAACGTTGTGAAAAATGACATTCAAAATGAGAACCGTAATCTAAATGTCTAAATAATAACAGCTTTATTAATATGATCGTCATTATTTTGGAATTATACACTATTTTATCTGATGTTGATAAAGGTGTTCATTTTTAGTTTTATTTCAAACCTAATATTTCATGAAGTTAATATTTCTTAATGTTTTCTTTGTGTGTCTATGAAGCATGTGGTCATGTGACAGTTTCCCATGTTTAATGCAATCCTTTGTAATATCATTGACTTTTGTAGTGGTTGAATAGTAGAGGGTGGACATCGTATCGTCCTCGTCTTCACATTTGCAGAAGGTTGAGTCGGTTTTGTAGCCCAATCTGGTCACGGCTGCTTTTGATATATAGCCAGGAGAAACGGCTTCAGAAGTAAGGATCCCCACCTTATTAAAAGGGAGGAGTATAGCTTAAGTATCATCACTTCCTGGGATGTTGTGAGAGGCTGGAGATGGCTGAGGAAACTTTTTCTTGGCTTCAATCGTTGGCCATTGGTTCTTGTCTATAAAAGAGATGGGGTTCATGATTGGTAGCTTTTTTTTATTTCCACTCACGACTTTCTATTTCATATCAGCATTAATGTTTTTATAACATATTTTTAAATCATTAAATTGCAATATAAATATAATACGCTAAATGTATTTCTGAAATTTTTTAAAAAGTTAACAGAACTATTTCGTAAAATCTGGAAGGCTAATGTCAATTAGAGTCGGCTTCCTCCGTGAAGCTAGCATTAAAAGAAATTTTCATTTATTTCATTTCATATAAAAAATGTTTATATTCTTTCGGCATTCTAAATAAAAAAAAATACTTTTTATATCTAAAAATAAATAGATTTACTTTCTATATGCGAAATAAGTTCCGGTTTGAGATCTTGCAACAAAATTGAGAAATGAAGATGAATTCTTGTAGTTAATTTTTCTCTGTTAAAATTTCAGGTGATTAAAAATTTGGCCCAATATAATGTCCAGATTTAATCTTCCTTTGAGCTCATCAGAAATGTCTATCTTTTCATTCATTTAATTGGCAAAGAATAAATGCACAAACGATTGCCATTTACAAGGGGGAAACGTCAGTGAGAATTTAGAGAACTATGTACAAAAATAAACTATACAGGGGGGAAAACCATGAAGGTCCGAGCAGCATCTGTCCAACGCCGCCTTGAATTTCTGTAGTGTGGGCTGCTTTACGACCTCATCAGGTTGCGGATTCCATGGAAATGCTACTGAAGTTGAGAGCATTTCTTGGTGTCAAAGCCTCCAGAACCGTCGATAGTAGACCTTTTTGCGTGCCTACGGAGCCAGTGATACGAGGCAGGACTGAAGAACAGGTCTCTGTCCAGGCCGCATCATCTATGGAAGATGTTGTAGGAGAGGATGAGGTCTAAAAGTCTCCTGCGCTCAAAGAACAAAAGATTGAGCCCTTTAACATTGTTTATAGGATAGACCTATGAGAGAAACCAATATTCTCATTACCAGGCTCTGAATCCGTTCAAGATGCTGTAATAGGAGGATGTGGCCTGAATAGTTTATTCGAGAATCGGGCGAACTAGGGAGAGGAAAAAAGATGGAGGGAATGAGTCGATCAAAGGATCAGCGCATGAGAAACAGGACACCCCTGGCGTTGTTAGAAGCGGTTATGCAGTGGTCAGAGGATGAGTATATGGAATGCACAATCACTTCAAGATCCTTGGCCTGGTTGTACATCCATCGTATGATTCGTTTATCAGTTTTCTTCATGCAACGTATTTCTCAATCTCCGTTGACCAAGTTTTAGTTGCATACATCAACTGTATGCACTTGCCGTATAGATTCTTCCTTTGCTTGGCAGTGGTATCATAATTTTTTTGAAAACTGTGTTGACAATTTCCCCCTGCTGTTGCCCTGTTCGGTGACATTGTCTTTTAAATATTTGCTCATATTGTTATTCTCTGCTATTATCTTGTTCATATTTGGTGCTATTGTTTTCTGAACCTTTTATGATGTTATCACTTATTGAAATCTCTAAACACTTTTGCCCTTTTTTTCTTTCCTATTACCTTGTTCGGTGATATTGTCTTCTGAATATTTGATCATATTTTTTTTGCCTAGTGATATTATCTTACGATTTTATAATATCGTTATTGTCATTCATTCTTTGCTATAATTAATGTTTACTTTCTGTATTTTGAATAAATGCAGTTTTTTTTAATATTTGATGAAGATAAGTTTCAGTTAAAAATCTCATCTCGCAACAAATTGGGAAATGAAGATAAATTTTTGTAATTCGTGTTTTTTTTCAGCTCGAATCTCAGTTGATTAAAACTTTAGCTGAATTATCAAAACTGTTAAATTCTTTTTTCATTTGTAAATCGAAATTCGAAAATCTCCAATGATTGATTGGCTGTTCAGTCAGGTTTTTCGTGAATCCTTTTAGTTTTCCATTGTTTTATTTTTACTATTTGTTAGCTCAGAATAATGTTAATCAACAAAGTTATTTTTTTTTCTTTCTTTCTTTGTTTAATTTGATTTGGAATTTGAATCCACGCTGCGAAACACGTTTAGTGATAAAAATTGATGAATGACGCTGACCTATCGATAAAAAATCAAGAATGATAAAGGCTGGAGGGGGGACTGATACCCATTCGTCTCGATTTGAGGGATTAATTGATAATAGAATTGAGGGAAATCTGAAGCCAGCAGGTGACGGGGAGGAGTAGAAAAATGGTGACTAATTGACCCTCGAAGTATCATTGCTCGTACATGCATGTTGAAGCAGGTGCAAAAATATATTGGTGTAAATAAGATTTATTGTTTTGACTGAGAAAATTAATTTTATAAATTCCTAATGATTGATTAGCATCTCAACAAGTTATATTTTTTATGAAAGCAAACTTTATAGTTTGGGGTGGCCCAAATCTTTTTTCATTCCTTGTGTTACATATATGTCTGGCTAGTGATCATCTAGCTATTAAAATGGACAGTTATTTCATTAATCAATACATAGGAGATACTTTGTTTATAAAAAAAACGTTGTTTATTTTACTATATATTTAATATACACACTTCAACACAATGACGATGGTGAGGGTTCGTGGTAGAAGTGGGTTGCAACCTTTGTCAATTTGTGTCCCACATCTGTACGTCTCTCTGCCTCTTGCTTTGTTTCTCTCCTCTTTTTATTGATATCTCTTCGACCTATTTCCCCGCCAGCTTGTTTATTGCACCTTTGCTGGTTTTTGGTCTGACCCATGGCCGATTACCGTCATGGGTACAGGTCGCTACACATCCCGGAATTTCCATTGTTTATTTTTGTTTGCCTGGATGTAGCTTAGGTCATCATTTCCTGGGACCGATCGTTCTTTTGATCGCCTGGAATTTCCATTGTTCATTTTCCTGCTTGCCTGGACACAGTTCGCCCGCACCCCTCCTTAACACTTGAAGATTAGCTGATAGAATGGATATGACTACATCCAGGTTCTTTCTCACAAAAATATGATTAGCTGCTTAATGATAGAGCAATTTGGGAGGAGGAACATTAAAAAATAATCATTATTAGATTATTGTTCCAGTTATGTAACAAAGAATATTAAGCTATATCAAACCTAGCATAGTTAAGATATAAATACCAAATGGTAAAGCAGCTTGGGAAGGACGTTGAAAGATATGCCGAAAGCCTCAGACTTAAGGATATACATACTCAGGTCATGAACACCAGTTTTGTAAGGCGACTTACTCCATTAATATTCAAATTATGTAGCCAGAACAGCTCAGCTATTTCAAACAGATATATCCGTTTCATGGGACATATGACTAACATAGTTATATGATTCGAAGCTATTGCTTCTGATTGAACCTTCAAACTTCTCAGTGTGGGCGAGAATTTCTGTTAAATTGTAAATGACGTAAATCTTCTACACAGTCATGGCTGATGAAACAAGATCATGCTATTCCCATAAATTAAATAAAGTGTTATATAGCATAATCACATGAACACACCGCTTCTCACCAGATCACAAAAGTTAAGCAATGATGAGCCTGGTCAATAGCAAATTTTGTCACCATTTTGAAATACCAGCTGCTGTGTATATGCATATCTACGTGAACACGTGTTTGGTAAAGAAAGTTGGGTTAGTACTTACAAGCCTGAGAAATGTGTACATTAAGATGTTTATAGTGTGGATATGCGTATATAAGTAATGTCTTTGTAAGTATTTTATTAGTGAGGCATTGTGTATGCGTATACGTTGGTTTACCTTGCCCGTGTTCGAGTGTGTATAGATGTGTAGGAGTTAAATTTTTTTTGTATTTTTTCTGCTTACGAGGGTGTATGGTTAAGCGATGTTCTCTGGTTCTTTTTTCTTTTTACTCCCGTTCACCCCTAACAAGGCATAGCACTACTTGGACGTAAAGGGCTACTATTTGTGATCATGTTTAGGAAAGATTAACAAGATGTTGGTTTACATTACATTTAAACTTCTTCATATCAGTATAGCCAGGGAAGCAGTTAGCAGGAAGGGAATTAAAAAGTCTAACTGTTCGAGAAAAGAAACTATTAGAGTAGAAAGCTTTCTGAGATTAAGGGAGCTCAACAGTGAAGAGGTGTAATTTTGTTGCTAAGTGGGTTTGTCGGGGGTATGTACATTGATGGGGCACAAGTGCAAAGAGTTTATCTCTCGACTCCAAGAAATCAAGGGGATGTATTGTCTCTTTCTGTTTAGCTTTTGGCTGTTTTCTTTATATGTTTCTAATTCTGCTTACTGCTTTCACATGTATGTGTTACATTTTGGAGTTTAAAACTTCATTGTATTCAGAAGTGAAGAGGAAAATGAATCCCAACGAAGATAAACGGAGAAAGAAAGGGTATAGCAATTATAGGCATTTGCTTTTTAGCATTAATAGGAATTACTTCGCGATTAAGTTGCCACAGAATCTCTTAAATATATCGTTGAATACAGCTAAAATAAGAAGCATCAATTAATGTTCATAATTCTGCCATTCCATTTGGCACGATGGATAAAGTGCTTGATAATTGGTTGAGTTACCTGGGTCCAATCTTTAGTTGAGCGATACAAAAGCTTAAAGAAAAAGGTACTTGATACCCACTTAATAAACACTCAGCGTTATAAGCTGACCGATAAAAGGTAAATAGAGTAATTCTGAGAAAGGAGTGGCGCCATCCCTTACATCTGTCTAATAGTCAAAAGAAAGGCCGCTTTCTAAATTCTAATTCGTTCCTGGAAATAGGAAGAAACACTAGACATTAATTTTTTCATTCTTATTTTTAGTCATCAGAAATGGAAACTTCAAAAACAAAAATAAAAAAAAAATACAAACTAAAATAGATTCCCATTTGTCAAATCCTCATTTTATCGAAATTCTTTCTCTTTCAATAAAAATCCATTTTAATTTATAAATATCATGTTAGTTGTGTATAATTTAAATTTTTCTCGTTTTTATAGCTTTGTTGCCTCGATTGTTTAATTTCCAGTTTCGTTCAAAATTACTTCAGCATGTATTTTTTATATCCATTATATTCTTGCCTCTATGCTTGTTTTAATGTTCGTCCGTCGACGAAGACCATCTAATCATCTTAGTGATGATGGATGACACGTGCTGGGAGTTTATTTAAAGTGAAGTTGGTTTGCATAGTCAGACTCACTCTTTCATCCCAACTAGCTTGACCTAGCGGCAGGACAGGGTACAGACAGCACATAGAATGTAGGAGCTGCCGGCAGTGTCGACGTCCACTGCAGCGCTTGGCATTCTCAAATGGTCACCCATTTGGTACTGGCCAGGCTCATCATCGCTCAACTTCGTTGATTTAATGCGAACTCGTGTGTGAACATAATTATGCCGTATTTATGCTTGTAATTCGCCCCTCTGTGTTACTAGTTTCTTTCTTTTTTTTTTTTTTTTGAGATATTTCCTCTCTTTCTACGATTTCTTAACCTCGTCTTTATTTGGTTTCCATTATTTTCTTTCTTTACTTTTCACTGTTTTTCTTTTGTATTATTTGAACACCCATTCTTTCTCCCTTTCTCTCTCGTCCATTGTTTAATTTTTTCACGTTTTCAGTCTCTTAGTTTTTTTTTCTTTTTTTCATATAACACCATCTTCCCCCCTCTCTCTCTCTCTCTCTACTTTATTCTACGTCATGTTTTAGTATTTCTCTTTTTGCCTTTCCTCTTCTTTTTCTCTTTACATTTACTTGTCCGTTTCATTGCTTTTTTTTATTCTCATTTTAATCATTTTATCCTCCTCATCTCGTTTTTCTTTCCTTTTTTTATCTTTGTTTTATTCTCTTTCGGTTTCTCTTCCAAAACCGCCTTCCCTTTTCTCCCTTCCATGCATCAATCTGTATTTCTTTGCACACACCCACAATTGCTCAAACAGCATATTTACAAATTACGCAAATGCATTTCGTTCTTACGTGTATATTCTTGAAGATTTCATTATTCTCCTGTGAAAAAAAAATCCTGCATATTTCTTTTTATTTCAAGATTAGTTCATTCATTCAAATGGTGTTCTGCCTGTACAGTATTTAACGGCTATGACTTTCCATCTATCCATATCCATCGAGGCATTCATGAATTCATTGTTGCTCATTACTCACAACTCAATTCATGCTGTTTTCTCGAATGTGTTTTATGTATTGCTACAGCTTTCTTTGCAATTGTACAGACAGTAAGTTTTTTGGGGGTTTTTTTCATAGGCATCACGACTTATCAAAGCCCAGAGGCCACTCGAGGAAAAGGGTTAAAGAGTGTACAATAGTCAGTTGGACAATATAGTAATCGTTAGTAATGGAAATTCAGTAAATTTGTTAACTTAAGTGGAACGGCTCATCAAGAGCTTGTTTACATTGGACTTGAAAATAACCATATTGCACTCAGCTGGAAAGCAGGCAAACGGTGTGCAGTTCTAAGAAAGAAACTTTATTCATGGAATCTACGTTTAGGTTTAGGCACAGATAAAGAGTGGGGATAATTGATAGTGTTTTCAGCTAGACGAGTGTTCTCATAGAAGTTTGGCGAGGGGGACCATAGATTGGAGCTCAGATGAGCACTTGCCATGAAAATAACTACAAAGCAGAGACAGGCTTGCAACATCTCTTCTGTGAGAAAGAGGTTGTAGGGAAGAGAAAAGGCATCCCCTACTAGGTTGCAGTTTCTTTCTGTCCGAGCAGTGCACACACTTGGCGATTATCTTGACCATTGTACTCAAAAGGATCTTTTGTTCATCACGAGATACGAAACCATGACCAGGATTATTTCTGATTGCTTCCGTATTACATCAGTTACCTGCTTTCCATGACCTCACGTTACCCTGATCGAGGTGGGGGGGGGACTAAGTGGGTTCTTGACCATGCCCAAGGGTTTCCAACAGACTAGCGAAAGGAAGGAGGCGCCTAACTTTTCCTTTGACAATAGTCGCGCCACCCTATACAGCGCCTAGTATTTAATGGTCACCCATCTAATACTAGCTAGGCTCATCGTTGCTTAACTTCAGTGATCTGGCGGGAACCGGTGTGTCAACATGATTATGCTGTATATATGACTATATGCCGTATATTAACACTAGTAAGTGACATCAGCTTTCTTATGCACACACGTGTGAGAAATGTGACACAAGAGTTGTAAAGTGGGATGAAAAATCAGTGATTCCGAGGAGGAGCAATTTGGTCTGCAGAAAGGTGTTTAAGCAGCTTGTCGGCATTCTCTGGTAGGTGCTTCGTAAAATATCAGTTTGACTGACCAATTATTTGTGTTCTAGATATACTCTTCTTGTACTGTCTTTCATTAGAGCAAGAAAACGTCAAGACATCTTGCGACTGCTACTATATACACGTCCGGCACTTGTGAAACAGCAAAAGATCAACAGCACACACCAAGATATATTTACAGAATTACATGAAAGAAATTTGAGGACCATTATTTGAACGAAAATTATAAACAAGGTGAAGTCTTACAATGCCAACTAATTGCAACTATACATCTTTTTCTCTCTGGCATCTATTATAATAAATCCGTATCCCTGTCTATTTGTTAACAGGGACGTCATAGCATTTATATATTATGCTTGTGGGGTCTTGGCGTTGCCCGGGTGTTTGGAAAAAATTGGTAGTAAGCAGACAGGCTCGAACCCGCGACGTGAAGGTAGAAAAGAAAGGGAAGAAAACGTGACATCTTGCCACGGCTATGAAGCCGTAGGAAGAGAAAAGCATTCAAATTTAGCGGTGTCAATCAAAAAGTTGACTTGCTAAGTGAGGCGCAGAAATGAACCTTGGCTGAAGGCCAGTTCTGCTTTCCGCCGTTTCATTTGTTTCCCCACGATATTGGGTGAAACCAAGCTCTCTCGAAACAGGGGGGACTCTCAAACGAATAACAATGGCCAGATATGAACGGTTATCCCAACATTGACTAGAGCTAATTGCTTTTAGGACGTTCCTGGCAGGAAAACCAGGCGGCGCCTACTTCGCTCCGATTAGTTTCATTTTTATACGAAAAATACGAAAAAAACACATGAAAGCAATGAATAGAGGGAATTTTTTAAAAAGTCGATCAAAATAAATGTAGAGACGACATCCGTTCGTAAATCGTAGATATTATAATCTAGGGAGTATATAAAAAGTTCTAACAAATAGTAACCCTCTCGAGAATCACCCCCCCCCCCCGAAAAAAAGCCTTTCTTGGACATACAAAAACGCGATAATGCCATGTATGTCGTCATAGCAGATGAAGTCACATATGACGTCATATGTTGAAGGGGAAAAAATGATAGATGCCGGGCAGCCTTCTAGTATATTAAATAAATGTACTTTTATATATTTATATTAAATGTGCTTCAATTTCTAACGGCTTGCATTCTTTCTTTATGTCGTTATGCAACCTCGTATCCTAAATATTTCTAAATGATGAGCGAAATTTCAACATCTTTTAATACGGTAATTTTAGGAAAAGTCATTTAATTTAATAGAAAAATGATCATCCTTTCAAACGTTATGGAGACAAGATGCATGGGTGTGTGAGTTTCTCTCAACTTATCCCTTCCCCGGTCTAATGCCATTAAAGTCCACATGCAGCACGCCTTTTGAGTTTGTTTTAAAATGTAATCAACTCGGCTTGACTGACAAAGTATTGCGTTTTGATAATGTTTTGTACCAATATACGTTAAATTCGGTTTCGATAATGACTTTTTTTTTTTAAAATTCAAAACTTGATTTTTCTTTCATGTGTTCACTTTTGGTGCAAATATTTAATAGATTTGATAAATGTTTCGTTTTTTTTTTTTGCACTATTAAATCGTAAAGTCAATATTTCAAGTTCAAAACTGGTAATAAATGAGATTTTCTTTTTCTTTTTGATAAATATTTGTTTTTCTTTTGTTTGGTTTTTTCGTTCCAGTCTAAGATTTATATAAATTTCACCTGTAACTTTTTTCTTCGCTTGCAATTATTTGGAACTATCAGTTACTCTCGGCATTGCCTAGGAACGAATAAAAGACCATGTTTACTAATGCTTCCAATATTGAACTCCATTTTACCTTTCTGAGTTTTTGAGATGAGGGTTTTATTCATATTATATGGATTCTCCGGACTACTGTTTTCATCTTGACTTTCATTTTCACAACGTTTTGGTCGATGTAACTTCCGACCTTATTCAAGTGTGTCTTGTTAAAATCGAGAATTTTTCTGTCGAACTCGGCAATCTGTATAGCATAATCCCTTATTTAATTCATGGGGAGGTGGCATGCCCTCGTTCCATCAACCATGTCTGAGTAGAAATCCTAAGTAATTTGCAATTGTATTTGAAGCGTCACCTGCATTGAGGATTAGACTTTCAACTTCCAGAAGAGTGTCACTTTATAAATGAATTCTACAAAGTACTTTTATCCACTACGCATGGATCCTTATGGACTTAAAAACATGCAGATTCCCGAGTTCTACAGGATAAATCTGAAAAGTTGTTAACATAACACTCAAGATGAGAAAAATAGTTCAAAGGATCCAAATAATATGGTTAATCTAAACGTCTATGTAATAAAGGTGTTATAAAGGTTAACAGTTGTGGGGATGCGGCCATTTGGTTTGTAGGGATGTGTTCATGACAGGTTTTTGAAGGTTTTATTTTAGGGTGGTTTGTAAGGAGAGAGATATTTTGGGGATGAGTCGGATTCATCGAAATATTTTCAGTAAAATATGATTTTCGGGTTTTATATTCAAATGTGAGAAAACGAGACATTGTCATGAAACAAAAAACAAAATAATAAATTAAGAATGCATATATTCACAAAAAGATCATTCATGTTTAAAATGGAAGGGTTACAGTAATAGGAAAACATACATGTTCATGAATATTTTTAGAGTTCTTGGAAAAACAATGGATTCATTAGCTGAGACGTTAGAGGAAGTCTGGGTTGATTAATTAAGAGCTATGAATTCCAGGAGTCAGGAAAACCGTATTCAAAATTTTTCTGCTCAATTAAATACATTATAATTCAATAAAAATTGTTTATAAGAGTTAATGTTCTTTGTTTATCAGATTAGAAAATACTTCAGTGATAAGTTTGGAAATATTTCAATTGATGAATTGTTTTAAAGGGATTCAAGGCTTTCAAGCTGTCATTGCGCGTGTGTGCGTGTGTGTGTCGCACTTTGTAAGTGTGGTTATGCGAGCGACTGTATGATTACATGAGTTAAAGATTATGGCGATTAAGGAGACGTAGCACTGTCTGAATTTTTAGTCTCAACTGTTTATTGAAAAAAAAAATCTGGCCCTTTGAAAGGGTGTAAACGTTTTCTACAAAGACCAATTCAAATAAATTCAGAAAATTCTCTGATTGGTCAAAATATAATTATTTGTTTACATTAATTCAGGCTTGTGCTCATTTGGTGCGCAGAAACGAGTTTATACACTTGATTTTGAACATCAAAGGGTAAACTTCACTGCTACAATCCATATCACCTTTTACTCTAAATTTACAATCCTGCACTATTTTATCTGATGTTGATAAAGGTTTTCGTTTTTAGTTTTATTTCAAACCTAATATTTCATGGAGTTAATATTTCTTAATGTTTTCTTTTTTGTGTATCTATGAAGCATGTGATCATGTGACAGTTTTCCCATGTTCAATGCAATCCGTTGCAATATCATTGGCCTTTGTAGTGGTTGAATAGTAGAGGGTGGACATTGTATCGTCCTCCTCTTCACATTCGCAGACGATTGAGTCGGTTTCGTAGCCTCATCTGGCCACAGCTGCTTTTGATATAAGATATAGGCGAAACGGTTTCAGAAGTAAAGATCTTCACGTCATTTAAAAAGAGAAGCATAGCTTAATATCACCACTTCCTGGGATGTTGTGAGAGGCTGGAGATGGTTGGATAGTAAAGGATTGACAAGGTAGTGCTGCATCGTATGGTTCACCTCTCAACATTCGCAGATTACTGAGTTCGAGTAGATACACCTGAATAAATTTGGAGGCTACATCAATGGAAACGTTGTGAAAATTACACTGAAAAAGAGAATAGTAGTCCAAAGAATCCAAATAATACCATTTTACATTTTTTATTATTTTATAATTTTTATGATATTCAGTTTTCTGCAATAGAATATTTTACACCCTCCTTTTTCTTGTTTAGACTTTTCTTTTTAAAGTGGCATTCACCCTTGGCGGATTGGGCCATCTCCCTCCAAAGTTTCTAGGGAATATAGCATTCACAAGTGGTTAAAAGTTGTAACCTAATCAAGGGAGATTGTTGTGTTAGGTTTTTGCCGTTATTGCAGTGAGGTGTCGAGGTCTTCGCGCATACAGCGCCTAGTATTCCCAAATGGTCACTCATTGTGTAATGGCCAAGATCAACGTTGCTTAACTTCGGTGATCTAATGCACACTGATGTGTCACCATGATAATGCCATGGTGTGGACTCATAGAACTTTATATATCGCAATTGCTCTCTTAACCGATAGTCTTGCTTTAGAGATGAGTAATAATGTCAATCCATTCTTGTACGTTCTATTTTTTTTTTCATTTTATCTTGGTCACATCTTCTGCTTCTTCAGTTCCTCATGAATAATTGTGTGTACAGTTTCCACACTGACATCAAAATGTACATATTGTCTCTATAGATACACGATAGCTCTTATCTGAAATTCTTTATTTGGCCAATCATCTCCGGTGTTCTGTCTTCCTTACTCTTTCCACACCTCTCATCACCCCTCACAGAATCCCTGCCTTCCTTGAATCTCTTATGCCACTCAAAAACTGATCCTCAATTCATGCAAGATGGTCTAAAAGCAGTCTGAAGCATTCCATACGTTTCTGAGGCATTTTGTTCCAAGTTTAAAACAGAATTTTATTGCATATCGCTCTTCTAAAGTTCAGATTGCGTTTTTGAAATTCACTAGCTGCTACGATCAGGCTTTAGTAGGGTATATTCCAATTCCTGCTGAAATCATAAACATTGGTTAGTTATCTCATAAGATGTACAGCAATAACATACAGAATTTTCAAGTCTACAACAATTTTAAATGTCTGTATAAAAAATCTAGAAACTTATTCAAGGAATTTTGTGTGTGTGTGTATATATATATATATATATATATATATATAGCAATTAAGCTACACAGAATTTTCCGTGTCTCATCCTCGTAAGGATCCGTCAGCCTGACATATATATACTTTCAAAACTTACTACCTAGCTCTACTTGCATATTGAGCAATATCGAAATGAATACTGAAAATAGATAATAAAATAATTATATAATGCATTAATCAGCATTTTTGTTGATGCTATTGTTTGTGCAGGTAATAATACTAAGTAAACAATTTTAATCTGCAGGCTGGATATAAACAAACAATACCACAAGGTAAAAAATGGGACTTGTTACAGCATTCAACAGAACTGTCTAGCATGGGTGTGATCTCTAACAACTTTAATAACGAACCATAGATCCAAAGAAAGTCAAAATTATACAAATACCCCATCTTTCATTATTTTTGGTAAATCCTAGTTTGTTTTTACTAGAAATTTAATATGTTCGTGATGTATCAGGCAACGGAATATGATTTCCGACATTAAAAATAAATATAAGTGAATAAAAAAAATATTAAATAATCTATTGAACTTCATAATATTGTTTTTTTTTCAATAGATGAAATATATGAAATCAATATTTAATTTGAGTTGTTGTTAATTACATGTTTTCAGTGTTAAACTCACTGCGGTTGCTGTAATATTCCTAGATTTAAGGGTTGAATCTAAAAATATAGTACTCAAAGTTAAGACGCCGGAAGTGGATTCAGTTTACCTAAATATGGAACGGAAGTCACTAAGCATGAAACGACATTAAGTTTTTCTCTTTGATGACATAAGAATATGACAAAATTCCATTTATTCATTTTAAGAAACCTTTTTTATACAAATGTTTAAAATATATTTTTTTGTCACACAAATATTAATAAAAACCTTTCATACATTATTTATAACAAAATTCCGTGATAAATCTTGTGTAAGACATAAATATATTATTTAAAAAAGACAAAAATGTAAATAATAAAAAATTCTTATATTATTTAATTGGAATTCAATTATTGAAATGAGTATTATTTATTAATTAATTGATTGCGGACGATTATCCTCATCTTTATTGGTTGTTGTTTCACAACATTTTGGCCAACTATTTTTCTGGCCTTCGTCAGGTGGTAACCGCGACACTATTTCTCTGGCCTTCGTCAGGTGGTAACCGCGACAGATAGGAACTCTGAATCTCTTAACTGCATTCTCAACAATTACTGCAATCCATAGTTGTTATCTCACCATGTTTTTGGCCAAGGAAGCCTCTAGTTGGCTTTGGGAAGGATTGAAACCTCTGTCTTCAGACAATTCTTACCGGAAACCATAGAGATTCAACGTCTCCATCCGAAAGGGGCCTGTCGCACAGTGGATAGAGACGTTTAATCTCTACGGTTTCAAGTAAGAATTGTCTGAAGATAGCGGTTTCAATCCTACCCAAAGCCAGCCAGAGGCTTACTTGGCCAAAAACGTGGTGAGTTAGGAGATTTGGAATTTCTATCCTGTCGTGGCTACCACCTGACGAAGGCCAGAGGAATAGTTGGTTGAAACGTCGTGAAAACAACAACTAAGAAAGATGAGGATAATAGTCTGCAATAAATAAATTAATAAAAATTCTGATTAAGTTATTTTTTTTTTTTTTCATAACACAAATGTTAAAACAACAAAATATTTATAGAAACACGAGAGCTTATTTTTTATTGTTTCATGATAGCACAAGAAATGTTAAAACAAAATTTTTTTTTTAAAATAAATTATTTCCATATGGTTTCGTATTTCGTTTCATGCTCAGGAACTTCCGTTCCATATTTAGGTAAGCATTATACTCTGACGTTTGAATTTACTGAATGTTTGGACTTAACCCATTTCAGCTACTTTGCTCTTTGGTATTTTTTTTAAATAATTGGTAACTTTTCATAAAATTTTAATTTAATCGTTTTTTAATCAATATTTTTTTTGATCGATATTTTTTTAATCAATGTTTTTTTAATCAATGTTTTTTTAATCGATAATTTTTTATCCATGTTTTTTATCCATGTTTTTTATCCATGTTTTTTATCAATGTTTTGTTTTATCGATATTTTTTAATCGATATATTTTTTAATCGATATTTTTTTAATCAATATTTTTTTTAATCGATTTTTTTTTAATCGATTTTTTTTAATCGATATTTTTTTAATCGATATTTTTTTAATCGATATTTTTTAATCGATATGTTTTTAATCGATATTTTTTCAATCGATATTTTTTTAATCGATATTTTTTTAATCGATATTTTTTTAATCAATATTTTTTTAATCGATATTTTTTTAATCAATGTTTTTTTAATCGATAATTTTTTATCAATGTTTTTATCAATGTTTTTATCCATGTTTTTTATCAATGTTTTGTTTTATCGATATTTTTTAATCGATATTTTTTTAATCGATATTTTTTTAATCAATATTTTTTAATCGATATTTTTTTATCGATATGTTTTTAATCGATATGTTTTTAATCGATATTTTTTAATCGATATTTTTTCAATCGATATTTTTTTAATCGATATTTTTTCAATCGATATTTTTTAATCGATATTTTTTCAATCGATATTTTTTAATCGATATTTTTTAATCGATATTTTTTTAATCGATATTTTTTTAATCGATATTTTTTTAATCGATATTTTTTTCAATCGATATTTTTTAAATCGATATTTTTTTAATCGATATTTTTTTAATCGATATTTTTTTAATCGATATTTTTTTCAATCGATATTTTTTTCAATCGATATTTTTTTCAATCGATATTTTTTTTAATCGATATTTTTTTCAATCGATAATTTTTTCAATCGATATTTTTTTTAATCGATATTTTTTTAATCGATATTTTTTTAATCGATATTTTTTTAATGGATATTTTTTCAATCGATATTTTTTTAATCGATATTTTTTAATCGATATTTTTTCAATCGATATTTTTTTCAATCGATATTTTTTTCAATCGATATTTTTTTCAATCGAAATTTTTTTCAATCGATATTTTTTTAATCGATATTTTTTTAATCGATATTTTTTTAATCGATATTTTTTTAATCGATATTTTTTTAATCGATATTTTTTTAATCGATATTTTTTTAATCGATATTTTTTAATCGATATTTTTTTAATCGATATTTTTTTAATCGATATTTTTTTAATCGATATTTTTTTAATCGATATTTTTTTAATCGATATTTTTTTAATCAATGTTTTTTTAATTTTTCAGGTAAGTCATCATTTCCTTAAAGTCTCTGCGTTCAAATCCTGGGTAAGTTATCCACTTTATGGATTTTATCTAAATTATCTTTTCCAGTACCATCTTTAGTATTTTCTCATTCTTTAATCGTTGTTATCAGTTCAAGATTCTTCAGCTTTTTTGTTTTAATTTTCTCATTTTGTTCTAGCTGGGAATAGGGCATCCTGCCGGTTGCTAAACATGCACCCACTATTTCATATTCAAACCAAGAGATCTTTTTAAAACCATTCCTTCAAGTACGATTGTTACCAACATGGGCGATTATTTTTGCAGCAGTAATATCTATTTTCTCTGTTCGAAGAGTCATTATCTTGAGCTGTGATTGGTAAAGTTTGGACCAATCAGACGGCGCGGCATAGTTACTCCCTGATAAACTTCTTACAGCCTTGTGTCGATTGATATTAAAAGTCGTTCCTATACTCCTCATATCTTAACACTATTTTTCAATGGCTTTCCTATTCAGTCATGCAGTCTAAGTACAGAGATATGAAATTAAAAAAATAAAGCTTTACACTCACATATCTGTATGGGATAGTTAAAAAAGAAAAAAGGCGACTTGAAACTCAATAAACAAACGTTTCACCCAACTGTTGCGAGGGCTTTTTCAAGAATGAAGCTGAAAAGTAGCAAAAGATGATACATCAGATATCTTCTTTATCAGTAAATCACGTTGCTTTTCTTCTCTTTCTTTTAGCAAACAAAACGTAATTAAAAAATAAAGACATAAATTCCTATACTAACTTCAATATAGCACTTGCAGGAGTCGATTTACCTTAAAAACTTCACAATTGCAAAAGGAAACTTAACTATATATCAATGAAAAGAAATAACAAGAAACATTAATCTAAATTGTTACATTGAAAACGGTTGTTTAATATGTAGCTGTTTGAAAGATTTAAAAACGGGACAGCTGCCAAATTTATGACTCCCCATTGGAAAGTACTACTTACCTAAAAGCAAAATATAGATACAATCCAAATACTCTTTAACTAATATATATAAATAAATATATATATATATATATATATATATATATTTATATACACAGTAGGCCGCCTAGCATTGCCCGGTCGTAAAATACGCTTAAATATATTTTAATTAAAAAACACCCGTCTAGCTGAATCCACTGTGAAAAATTTCCCCCACTCTATATCTGTGCCTAAGTCAAAACGCGGATTCCATGAACAAAGCTTCTTTCTTAGAACTGCAAGCCTGTGGAACTCTGTTCCGTCTGCCTGCTTCCCTCCGGACTACAACTTGGATGTCTTCAAGTCTAATGTTAACAAATTCCTAATGAACCGCCCCCTTAATTAAACACTTCATCAAATCTCCACACTAACGTAATGTACTTGCAATAGCCCTTATCCCTGAGTGGCTTCCGGGCCTTGATAAGTGGTGATCCCTGTGTGTAAAAAAAAAAAAAAAAAAAAATTAATGTCGATTTCGTATTTATTATTACATTATATTTGACTCAATCCATAGTAATGATTTAAAATGTTGAAAAAAAAAATGACTCCAGCGCCACCACCGAGAATCGAAATCAAAACGTTTAGCTTACGATTTATTTTTGCCTTTGATTTTAATGCCTGGCCTATGAAGACATGCTTGCTGCAAGGCTAAAAATTAAAATAAAAACCAACAGCGATTACGTTACACATGTATATTTGTAATGCCCTCATTCGACCTTCACCCAGCAAATTTAATTTTTTTTTAATTTTCACATATTTGCGCCGATTTCCGCATGGGTTCAAATACCCCCATGAAATTTCATATCTATAAACCAAAAACTGACAGGAGTTTGTCAGGCAAAATTTTTAAACGATATATATATATATATATATATGCACACACGCATTCATAAATATATATAGAAAGAGGTTTGTGCGTACTATATCCTTTTTATGCAAATATTACGCAAGTATGTACGTAAAGATGATCATCCGATACGAAAACCGAAAAACTAAAAGGGAATTGATTAAAGTGAATATTTAAAGAATATACAAATTAGCTAGATCTTTTGCTAATGAGTGCAATTCTACGACCACATATAACGAGGTTGTATTTTCTTTTTAAATAAATAGAAAAAAAGGTTTTTAATATGAATATCAATACACAAAAATCTTGTCTGAGCTCCAATCTATGGTTCCCCCTCGCCAAACTCTCACGAAAAACACCCGTCTAGCTGAAACTACTGTCAATAGTTTTCCCTACTCTTTATCTGTGCCTAAACCAAAACGTAGATTCCATGAACAAAGCTTCTTTCTTAGAACTGCACCCCTGTGGAACTGTCTTCCGTTTGTCTGGTCTCCAGCTGACTACAATTTGGTTGTCTTCAAGTCCAACGTAAACAAATTCTTGATGAACCATCCCCTTTAAATAATCCAATTTACCAAATTTCCGCTACTATTACTACGAAATTATCCCATTGACTACTGTATACTCAATAACCCTTATCCTCGAGTGGCCTCCGGGCCTTGGTAAGTAGTGACCACTATGTAAAAAAAAAAATTCCAAATCTAAATAATAGTTCACCCATTTTTTCTAGTTTGTTTAAAACCGAAAACAACCAGACCGTTCGCTAAATGGGAGTCATATTTAAGTGGGAGGGAAAAGAAAACTGGAGAATGTATGGTGTTCTACCAAGATAAATATGATTTTGGTGTTAAATCGAATTGTCTTATAAAAGAGAAATGTTAAACCGTCACTTCAAATCTTTTAACGTTTATTTTAATATAAATAAAATTAAAGATAAAAGACTATGCAGACGTTTGCAAGTTATGATTATTTAAAACGAACATAACTTGATATCAATACAATTTCAAACTGAAGCCTAACAGACGGACAAAGCCTCCAATAAACATACAAGGACACACCATGATTGCTGCAAAGGTGGGTTCTCTTTACCATGCTAGAAATTTTGAGCTGATGCATCTACTACTAGTCTCTCACTCTTAGCTAGGATTCAAGAGTCTCAAATTTAATAGGTTCCATACTATCGGCTGAGCTTGAAATTCTGTCGTATCGGAACAATGTGGCATACTTGTGCCCTGTTTTACAAGTACTTTAATGCTGTGATGAACTCCTAGCTCTTGTGCCCACTTGATGTACATACTCCCTGTTAATCTGACAAGAAGCAAAATTCCACCCCTCCCATGTTGAGGTTCCTAGATGCCGGAACATTCTACTCTAATAGTTTCTTCTCTTGGACTGCTAGAATTTTTTTTTTTTTTTTTTTTTTTTACATAGGCGTCACCACTTATCAAGGCCGATAGGCCACTCAAGGATAAGGGTTAAAGAGTGTAGAGTAGTCAAAAGGACAATATAATAATCGATAGTAATGGAAGTTCGGTAAATTTGTTAACTTAAGTGGAACGGCTCTCATCAGAAACTTGTTCACGTTGGACTTGAAGACAACCATATTATAGACAGCTGGAAAGCAGGAAAACGGAAGACAATTCCACAGGCGTGCAGTTCTAAGAAAGAAGCTTTGATCATGGAATCTATGTTTAGGTTTAAGTGGGGAAAATTATTGATAATGTTTTCAGCTAGTCTAGTGTTTCTTGTGAAAGTTTGGCGAGGGGGGACCATAGATTGAAGCTCAGTCGAACACTTTCCATGAAAATAACGATAAAGCAGAGACAAACTCGCAACATCTCTTCTGTGAGATAGAGGTTGCAGCGAAGAGAAAAGGACATCTCCCACCAGGCCACGAAGTCTATTTTGAACCATATCAAGGCAGGAAAAGTCTTTTCTAGCAGCTCCTGCCCATATGTGGCAACAGTTTTCCATCCTTAGACGTATCTGGCTCTTATATAGATAGAGAATTGCATCAGCAGTGAGATATCTACTGGATCGATAGAAAGATCTTACCATTTTTCCAGCGGCCTTGACAACAGATTTGATGTACGTATTCCATTTAAGATCAGGAGTAAAGGTCAAGCCCAGAAGCCTGTCAAAACTTGAGGCCTCCCCAAGACGAGAGCCATTCATTTTAATTGATGGCAGATGGGGATCTGAACGTTGATGATGTAAAGATAGAAGCTTGGTTTTAGATGCATTAAAAGTAACCAGCCACTCCTTTCCCCATTGTACAACGTGATCAAGATCAGAGGAGAGAGAATCGGAGAGAACTTGGTCGTGTACTGTCTTAGATGTGCTACCATAGATGGTAGTGTCGTCAGCAAAAATGTCTACAAATGATGTAAGGATGTGATTTGGAAGATCATTAATGTAGATCAGGAAAAGAGTGGGGCCCAGGATGGACCCATGAGGGACTCCAGCATTTATACTGTGAGCTTCTGATTTTTGCACATCAACTACTACTCTTATGAACCTATCAGAGAGAAATGATTTAATAATTGAGCAGACATTTCCAGCTATACCATAGCTGGAGATCTTGTGAAGTAAACCTTTATGCCATACCCTATCAAAGGCCTTTGATATGTCAAGAGCAATTGCCCTAGAAAGGTTGCCTCTGTCGAGAGATTCGCTAATCCTATGAGATATTACTGTAAGCACATCTGCTGTAGATCTAGCAGAACAGAAACCATATTGTGTGTGACTAAGAAGGTTATTTTTGCTGAAATGGTTGATTACTTCTCTATTTAACACAGATTCCAGCAACTTACTCATGATGCGCAGGAGACTTATTGGCCTGTACTGAGAGGGGGATGAACGATCACCTGAATTCTTAAATACAGGGCATACTAATGAGATTTTCCAGCGTGATGGGAAGCAATTCTCCTTAAGACAATGCTTAAACAGTTTTTTAAGTATGGGTGCTATTTCTGGTTGAAGTCTTTTGAGTACTATAATTGGAATACCGTCAGGGCCGGTCTGTATCTTGTTTTCTGTACTGTAACAATCTGCAGAAGTTTAAATGTAATATGAACAGACATCTTGATTCTCAACTCCCCAAAACCTCCTGTCAGACCCGAGTTCCAATAGTAACTCCTTGTGTCCAAATAAGAATATGCTTTGGTTGACTGAAAAAGTTTAAAAAAAATGAAAAAAACATTTTTAAATGTAAAATAAGTCTCCTTCTAAACGATAAATTGTTTGTTTGCTTTCATAATATTTTCTTAGTAGAAATGCAGTCGTTGAAGCATAACTGTACACATGTGGCGTTTTAGTATAAACTTTAAAAAATATTTATCTCTCAGACATTGTGTTGAATTTAGAGTTTCTCAAAAGAGAGAGACATAGTTAATGTCGTCTCTGCTTACAGAATCATTTAACAAAGTTGGCGGCAATTTTTATTTGATCTTCACACTTTGGCTTCACCATTTTCTTAATAAAAAAAAACAAATGAAAGAGTTTATTAATCTGTTAGAATTAATTTTGCTTGAACGTCAATCTATGGCTTCTTCTGAACATATTTACTTATTCTAACGCCTGGCTGACCCCTTTATTCCATCATCACATGCACTAAGTTCTTTCTTCCACATATCTTTCCTGGTGCTACCAAACTGTCTCACATTTATATTTGGACTTTATACATTAAGAAGAATTTAAAATGTAAAAAAAAAAAATTTATTATTATTATTATTGCTGCTGCTGTTGTTGCTGCTACTACTACTACTACTACTACTACTAAATTTTCGTATTATTTGGATTCTTCGGACTACTGTTATCTTGAATATTATGTTCACAACGTTTTGGTCGATGTAGTCTCCAACCTTTTTCAGCTGTATCTTGTTGAACTCTGGAATCTTTCTTCACGGAATTTTGAACAGAATCCTTTTTTTAATCCATAGGGGTAGCATGCTCTCGTTCTATCAGCCATGACTGGATAGATGGGCTATTTGAAATGTTATTTTCACAACATTTTGGTCGATGTGAAATTTCCCTTAGGTGTATCTTGTCGAACTTGGAAATCTTCTTTTTTTTTTTTAATTTTCTCATTTTATTCTAGCTAGGAAATCCTACTGGATACTAAACATTCACCTGCTATCGCATACGTCCTAATCGTCCTTTTAAAATTCTAACAGTCCCTTTAAGTACAGTTGTTTATATCTCTCTTGCACTTGGCTGATCAGGTATATCTGCCAGATAGTTTTTGCAATTCTTTTTCATGAGTCTAGTTGCTTCCAGAATTACTGGAATGATTGAGATCTTCCTAAGATTCCAGTTTCTTTTCATGTCATAAATAAGGCCTTGGTATTTCGTTATCGTTTTCTTTTTGTCAGTGTGTGTGACATCCGGTGTAAGTAAGGTCATATTAGCTTCATTCTTTTCTTCTCCTAGCTGGAGGGGGCTTTGCTCAAAAGTGTTGCATCCTCGCTTTTCCGGTTGGCCTTTAGCTGTCTTGCCTTTGTAGTGTGTTGAATTCTTTTTATCTAAAAGCGATCGATGCTACAGAACGGATTTGTTGTAAAAGTGAGTTTTCTGTTTAGAGATGGACTGAATAACCCAAAACATTTCCCTTAGGTGTATCTTGTCGAACTTGGAAATCTTCTTTTTTTTTTTTTATTTTCTCATTTTATTCTAGCTAGGAAATCCTACTGGATACTAAACAACTAAAGATGGATCTCTCCAAATCAGAAACCCAGTCTAATAATTAATATTAAAACCATCAGTGATAACAGAAATGTAAATTTCTTTTGTGATATTGCCGACCAAATTTGTGATTGCAATAAAGAATGGATTGCATGAACACTATTGCTAGTTTTCAGATTAAAACAATCTACACATACTAGTTAACTTTTTTCTTACAATGGAGTCACCATGTATCAAGGCCCAAAGGCCACTCGAGGATAAGGGTTAATGGGTGTAAGGTGGTTTCTGAGACAACGGCATAGTGATCGTAAGTGGTGAAAGTGGGTAGATCTAATAGGAACCAGTGTGTCAAAGTTATTATACCGTGTACGGCAACTACATATACTATTTACCAAATGAAAGATTTCTATCGAACAATAATTTTACAAAAGAATTTTAATCTTTTTGAAGCATCAGAAAATCTTACGAATTTTTTCTTTTATGTTTCTATGCCTTTGTTTGAAGATTTTTGTGCTAATAATATATATATATATATACACACACACACACATATGGAAGGCTAAGTTTTAGGGGTTTTTTTTTTACATGGTTGTCACCACTTATCAAGGCCCGGAAGCCATCCGGGGATAAGGGTTATTGCGTGCACAGTAATCAATGAGATAATATCGTAATAATCGTTAATAATGGAGATTTGATAAAGTGTCTTACTTAAGGGGGCGGTTTATCAGGAATTTGTTTATGTTGGACTTGAGGACATCCAAGTTGTAGTCAGGTGGGAAACAGGCAAACGGAAGAGTTCCACAGGCGTGCACTTCTAAGAAAGCTTTGTTCATGAAATATACGTTTTGATTACGGCACAGATAAAGAATGGGGAAAATTATTGACAGTAGTTTCAGCTAAACGGGTGTTTTTCATGAGAGTTTGGCGAGGGGGGAACCATAGATTTGAGCTCAGATTAGCACTTGCCATGAAAATAACGATAAAGCAAAGACAGGCTCGCAATGTCTATTCTGTGGGAAAGAAGCTGCAGGGAAGAGAAAATGGAATCTCCACTAAGCTATGAAGTTTATTTTGAACTTTGTCAAAGCAGGATAAGCTGCTTCTATCAGTTCCTGCCCAGATATTGCAACAGTACTCAACCATTGGACGTACTCTTCTGGTTCTTATATAGATAGAGAATTGCATAAGCAATGAGATATCTACTGGAGCGGTAGAAATATCCCACCATTTTTCCAACAACCTCGGCAACAGATTTGATGTACGTGTTCCATTTCAGATCAGGAGTAAAGGTCAAGCCCAGAAGCTTGTTGAAACATACAGCCTCCCTAAGACGAGTCATTCATTTCAATTGATGCCAGATGAGGTTGAGAGCGTTGATGATGTAAAGATAGAAGCTTAGTTTTAGGTGCATTAAAAGTAACCAGCCACCTCTTTCCCCATTGTACCACGTGCTAAATATTAGAGGAGAGAGAATCAGAACTTGATCATTTATGGACTTTGATGTGCTGCCATAGATGGTAGTCTACGAATGATGTAAGGATGTGTTTTCGGAGATCATTGATGTAGATCAGGAAAAGAGTGGGGCCTAGGATGGACCCCTGAGGGACTCCAGCATTAATACTGCAGGCTTCTGATTTCTGCCCATCAACCACTACTCTTATGAACCTATCAGAGAGAAATGATTTAATAATTGAGAAAACATTTTGAGTATACTGTAGCTGGAAATCTTGAGAAGTAGGCCTTTTTGCCATACCTTGATATGTCAAGAGCAATTGCCCTAGAAAGGAAGCCTTTGTCGAGGGATTCACTAATCCTATGAGATATAACCGTTAGCACATCTGCTGTAGATCTGGCAGACCATAAACCATATTGCATATCACGAAGAAGGTTATTTCTGCTGAGGTGGTTGACTACTTCTTCATTTATTATGAATTCCAGCAACTTACTCATTAAAAGAATGGGCAAAAATTCTTGAATTACTAGATGCAGATGCAGAACAGTTGAGATAGCAAGGTCAGTTTTTAGGGTAATGGCAAAGAAAACATTAGATGAAATTGAGGATGGATTTGAGAGAAAAATGGATGAAGATCTGACCAGGATTAGTTTGAAAGTCAATTTCAACACATGTCAGCTTATAAACGAAATGCTGAGTATGAAGATGATATCTTGCTTTTGAATTTTTACTTAAGTTGCAAAGATTGCTGACAAAACAATTCATTTCGTTGCAAAGACTTAAGCACAAAATATCATGACAAGTAATTCCAAATAGATTAAATAATTAAAAAAAGTAAAAAAAAAAAGATATATCATGTTAAATAAATAATAACTTAAACATAGAAAAGGCTTTTAACTGCTGCTAATAATATGTAAGGATTTCTAGTTATACTCTCTTTCCTTTGTTAAAGCATCACAGCTAACACGCCCTCTCCCATTTTATTTTGCCATTAAGGGAATATTAATATTATACAGTATTGCTTTTTCTGTTTTCTTTATTCGTTTTCAACGATACAAGATATAGTTCCCACTACTTGTTATAATCTTACATATTGCTCGAAATATTTGTATATATAAAATATTCCATATATTTTTTTATTATTAGCATATGGCATGATGACATTTTCAAACTGGTTCTTGTTAGATCACTAAAGTTAAGCAATGTTGAGCCTGGTCAATACCAGATGGGTGACAATTTGGGAATGCTAGACCATATTTCCTCCTATAACACAGAACAAGCTGGGTAACATACAAATATCCGTGCATGAGGTCGCCAAGCTAATAAAGAACCTAGATTCCAGTAAAGCAACTGGCCCTGATGGCATCCCAATTATAGTGTTAAAAAAGCTTCAACCAGAACTTGCTCCCATACTTACGAAACTATTTAAGCGCTGCCTTAAGCAGAAGTGCTTTCCGACTCCCTGGAAGACCTCTTCAGTTTGCCCTATATTTAAGAATTCAGGTGATAAGTCATCTCCCTCTCAATACAGACCTATAAGTCTCCTGTGTGTTATGAGTAAGTTGCTGGAATCCATATTAAATAGAGAAATAGTCAACCACCTCAGCAGGAATAACCTTCTTAGTGACACACAATATGGTTTCCACTCTGCAAGATCTACCGCAGATGTGCTGACGGTTATATCCCACAGGATAAGTGAATCTCTTTTTTTTTTTTTTTTTTTTTTTTTTATTCAATTTTCACCCCAAACAAGGCACAGTGCCACTTTGAAGCAGGGGGCTACTATTAGGGAATTAATTAGCGGGGTCATTATGAAGGGAGAAGAGTAGAAAGATGTTTGTTAACATTACACTTGAACTTCTGCATATCATTGCAGTTGGGAAAGCAGAATCCCGGAAGGGAGTTCCAAAGACCCGCAGTTCTGGGGAAGAAACTATTGGAGTAAAAGGCTTTCTTGCACCTAGGGATCTCCACTGTAAAGGGATGAGACTTAGTAGCTTGTCGGGTTTGTCGGGGGTAGTTACGTCGGGGAGGTACAAGTGTTTGCAGTTCGTCAGAGCATTCACCATTAAAGTATTTGTAGAACAGGCAGAGGGATGCAACATCTCGTCGATGGGACAGAGGTTGAAGCCCAGATGACAGTTCAGGACCTATCAGGTTTGCGACTCTTTTTTGAACCCTGTCCAGGAGCGAGAGACAAGCAGCAGATGCACCAGCCCAGATGTGACAACAGTACTCCATACATGGGCGAATGGTTGCCTTATAGAGGTATAGGATACTGGCAGGCGTAAGTAGTTTTCTAGCACGGTAGAGGGAGCCAACCTTCCTTGCAGCAGCCTTGGCAATGCTCTCAATGTATCTATTCCAGTTCATATTCCCTGTAAACGTTAGGCCGAGGAGTTTAAAAGAAGTACTTTCAGGCAATGTGTTCTTGGCCATTGCTATTGGTGGTAGAGAAGGTTTCTTGTAGTTATTGAAGGAAACAAGCTTAGTCTTAGCAGCATTGAATGAGACCAACCATTTTTGTCCCCATTCCACTACGGATTGGAGGTCATCCTCTAGTGTTTCTGCCATTTTCTTGGATATGTGTTCATTTGTTTTCCCCTCATATCTGTTATAGAGAGTGGTGTCATCGGCAAATATACCCATCTCCGAAACAATATTATCAGGGAGGTCGTTTATGAATATCAGGAACAATAGAGGTCCAAGGATAGACCCCTGAGGCACTCCCGCATTTATGTCATATTGTTTGGATGTACGTCCGTCGAGGACAACTTTGATTTTTCTATTACTTAAGAAGGATTTAATTACGTTATGAATTCTTCCAGTGATTCCATATGATCTAATTTTCCTTAGAAGACCATCGTGCCATACCCTGTCAAAAGCCTTAGATATATCAAGGGCCACCGCTCTACCCTCCCCTGTTTTATCCAATGAACGGTATATACGTTCAGAAACTACAGTTAAGATATCTGCTGTTGAACGGGCTTGCCTGAATCCATATTGTTTGTCAGTCAAGAGTTTAGCAGCTGTTAGGTGCTGGACTAGGGCTTTATTAACTAAGGACTCAAATATTTTGGCGAAAAGCGGGAGGAGGCTAATGGGGCGATAATTTAGTGGGTCAGTTCTTTCACCAGAATTCTTGAAGACTGGTACCACAGAGGCGGTTTTCCAGCAGTCGGGAAAACAAGATTCGTTAAGGCATTTATTGTAAAGTTTGGACAGAACTGGAGCAACCTCGGCAGAGCATTTTTTTAATAGCACAGCCGGGATGAGATCTGGTCCACATGCTTTAGAGGTGTCTAGGTTTTTTATAATAGCATGTACCTGAGAAGGGGTGATTTTCAAGTCGTCAAGTGTGGCGTCTGTTCGCAGAGGAAAATCAGGGAGTGAGTGGTGTACCGAGTTCAGTGTGGAGTTTGAGGCAAACCGACTGGCAAGCAGATTAGCCTTGTCAGTTGCCGTGCAAGCAACCTCATGATTGTTTGTTAGTGGGGGAATAATTGACTGTCCATTATTAACTACGCTGTTGTAGATTTTCCAAAAATCCCGGGTTCCTAATTTCTGTGCTTCGATGCGCTTTCTGGTGGTTTCAGAGTAATCTGACTTAGCTGTGTCTATCACTCTCTTACAATTATTTCTAGCTTCTATAAACTTCTGTTTATTTGAGCTGGACTTATGTCGGTTGAATCTGCGGAACGCATGCTGCCTTTGACAAATGGCAGCTGCACAAGCAGAAGTAAACCATTGGGGGGAGTGGGGCTTGCTATAGTATTTCCGTGCGGGAACATGTGCTTCAATAGCAGTTTTGAACCATTCAGTTGTCTCATTTGCACACTGTTCCGCTGGAAGAGTAAAGATATTTTGCCATGGGGCATCTCTGATGAGCTCCCTGATGGCTTCCCAATCAGCCTTTTTGTAATACCTCGTTGTTTTGAGTAGTGGGTCTTCAGTTTTAGGGCGAGAATTTAGGCTGATTTCTACCATTATCACAGCGTGATCAGCATTCCCGAGTGGGCTATGGGCATTTGTTGTACAGTCATTGGGAACTGTTGTCAGAAAGAGATCTAGAAGTGAGGCATGTTGATCGTGCTGGTCTGGGAAACGTGTCGGAAATGTAACCATCTGAGATAGGGAATGAGATATAGAGAAGCTATATGTGGCGCTACCAGCTACGTCTGTGTGATTTGAGAATCCTAGCCAGTTACTGTGGTGGACATTGAAGTCACCAAATACATGTATTTGTGCGCTAGGCTTTCTTTCTAGGGCAATTGCTCTTGACATATCAAAGGCCTTTGACAAGGTATGGCATAAGGGTCTACTTCACAAGATTTCCAGCTACGGTATAACTGGAAATGTTTTCTCAATCATTAAATCATTTCTCTCCGATAGGCTCATAAGAGTAGTGGTCGATGGACAAAAATCGGAGGCCTGCAATATAAATGCTGGAGTCCCCCAGGGGTCAATCCTGGGCCCAACTCTCTTCCTGATCTACATCAATGACCTCCCTAAACACATACTTAAATCATTCGTTGACATCTATGCTGATGACACAACCATCTACGGCAACACATCAAAAGCTGTAAATGACAAAGTTCTCTCTGATTCTCTCTCCTCTGATATTCAGCGCGTGGTTCAGTGGGGGAAGATGTGGCTGGTTACCTTTAATGCATCCAAAACCAAACTCCTATCCTTACATCATCAACGCTCTGATCCCCAGCTGGCATCAATTGTGATGGATGGCTCTCGTCTGGGTGAGGCTCCGTGTTTTGACAAGCTTCTGGGTTTGACCTTTACTCCTGATCTGAAATGGAACACGTACATCAAGTCTGTTGCCAAGGTCGCTGGAAAGATGGTCGGATCCTTCTACCGCTCCAGAAGATATCTCACTACTGATGCAATTCTCTATCTATATAAAAGCCAAGTACGTCCAAGGATGGAATACTGTTGCCATATCTGGGTAGGAGCTGCTAAAAACAGCCTATCCTGCCCTGACAGAGTACAAAATAGACTTCGTGGCTTAGTGGGGGATGCCCTTTTCTCTACCCTGCAACCTCTCTCCCACAGAAGAGACGTTGCGAGCCTGTCCTTGTTTTATCGTTATTTCCATGGCAGATGCTCGTATGAACTCCAATCTCTGGTCCCCCCTCGCCAATCTTTCACGAAAAACACCCGTCTAGCTGAATCCACTGTGAAAAATTTCCCCCACTCTTTATCTGTGCCTAAGTCAAAACGCGGATTCCATGAACAAAGCTTCTTTCTTAGAACTGCAAGCCTGTGGAACTCTGTTCCGTCTGCCTGCTTCCCTCTGGACTACAACTTGGATGTCTTCAAGTCCAATGTTAACAAATTCCTAATGAACCGCCCCCTTAAGTAAACACTTCAGCAAATCTCCTCACTAACTTAATGTACTTGCAATAACCCTTATCCCTGAGTGGCTTCCGGGCCTTGATAAGTGGTGATCACTGTGTAAAAAAAAAAAAAAAAAAAAAAATGTCATCTTCCAATAACTGAGATATACTCGCGTCTGGAGAGCACTTGTGCATTTAATCCTCCCTATAAACTTCCTCCTTCCTTCGACCATAGTTCCCTCACCAGGTTTCTGCTTATATATGTATATTATTTATATTTTTTTTTTCATATTTATGCGTGGCCCTATTTACATGACGCTCTAAGGATGGATTTAGTCATAACATTGTTTTTTAATGGAGGAAAAATCCAGTTCCTAAAAATTGAGATTTTATATAAAAAATAACGTAAAGAAAGACTTCCCCTCCCTACTAAAGATCGAACAGTGAATGATTATTTTCTGCTTTCAACAATAAATTATAAGATGGCTTCAATAAGAATTAAGTGTATATGAGGTGTCTTCAATAAGTTTCCAGATGTTTTTCATATGGGCACGTTCATTAATAGTACCCATATGAAATTCTAGTCCACTTCGAAGTAATCTCCTCCGACTGCAATGCACTTGTTTCACAGTTCCAACAACTTCTGTCACCCTTGTGCAGCTTCTTTTCTCTTCTCAATTGTCTCATAGCAACAGCCTCTAAGGTTTTCCTTAAGCTTAGGGAATAAGTCACAAGGAGCAAGGTCTGGACTATAGGGAGGGTGAGGAACTGTCTTGATACCTGTGACGTCTTTCTTTCTAATCTTCTCTGAGCACCTTTGGAGCAAACTATGTGCAAATTTTCTGCATCTCCATTTCCTCGTGAATAATTGTGTACAGTTTCCACACTGACATCAAACTGTGCACTTATTGTCGCTAGACGCACAGCGGTCCTTATCATGAAATTCTTTATTTGGCCAATCAACTCTGGTGTTCTGACTTCCTTACTTCTCCCACACCTCTCATTATCCCTCACAGACACCCTGTCTTCCTTGAATCTCTTATGGCGCTTAAAAACTAATGCTCAATTCATTCAAGATGGTTTAAGAGCAGTCTGAAGCATTCCATACGTTTCTGTGGCATTTTGTTCCAAGTTTAAAACAGAATTGTATTGCATATTGTTCTTCTAAAATGCCCTCACATCCAGATTGCATTTGTGAAATTTACTAGCTGTGACAATTAGGCTTTAGGAGAGTGTATTCCAATTCCTGCTGTAGCTGTTCATTTGAACCTGAAATCATACACATTGGTTCGTCATCTCATAGTATGTATTGCAATAATATACTAATTTTTTTAGAGTCTCCGCCAATTTTAAATGCCTGAACAAAAAGTTTGGAACATATTGAAGGTATCCTGGACATCTACTTACGTGCGTCTAAGTTCTCTATGTAGCAGAACTTTACATTTCCTGCTAAAAATATTTCAGCAACTGAAATCTAACTTCAAATAAGTATCTAAATCACATAATCAAACCAAACCAATCAAATAGATATCGATCCTATTAACCGGACCTGCCGTTTTATAAGGAGGACGGTTTTATATTAGACTTGAATAGAAAAAAAACAAAAACTTTCTGCTAAAATTTGAATAATTTTTTTAATAGTTTATTTTTATAATCTGAGTATCTTTGTTTGAATAGTAATATTAAGTTGGTGCAAAAATGTCGTTTTTGACGTTCAACTTCATGTAAAAGAAACGACATTATTTTTGCACCAATCTAATAATTCGTGTTTTATTCCCCAAAATTGATTAACATACATTTTTAGAGCGGGGTAAAATCTCGTATACATTGAGTCTTTATTTTCATTCTTTATGCTTCAAAAACTAAAAACAACTTTTGGAAGAAGATACTGCTTTATTTTTTTTGGGGGGGGGGGAGTTGCTTGGGGTTGAAAGCTGGGTTGATGGTGTCTATTGACGAAGAGATTGTCAGAGAGGCATGAAACAAAGACACCTTTTGTAATTCTGTCCAATTTTGTTTTTCCCATCAACATTTCTAGCATTTCTTTTCCTGTGTATTTTTGTTATGCAGATGAGATGTTCGTGCTCTCTTCTTATCTTCCTTTGTTACTTATAAGGTTATGTATGAATATCACATTCATAATGACTTTGGGCGAATGTGACTTTCAGATAAACGAAGCTTATTTTTCTCTCTTCCCCCCCCCTTCAAACCCGCTCTTCGTCACCTCTCCCGATCGTAATCCTTCTTTAAGTGGTTCAAAAATACACGTGCATTTTTCAATCAGTGTAGAAAGGGAATTAGTATGAATACAAAAAGGTTACTCACTTAAAAAGACACTAATAATTGTTATGGAGCCTTTGATTGAGTGGATTATAAATCTTGCCACCTATTTTTCTAATTGGTCAGCTTATCTGAAATATTGTTCTCTCAGATAAACTGGTACACCTCTGAAGGAGGAAGCAACCATTCTCAATTATAATACATTTTATTTAACTTGACAGTGGACATTCGTTTCTTTTAAGAATGAGTTGCTCATCACTAGAGCATTTCCACAAAGGTTAAAATCACCAAGCTAATAGAGGACCTGGATATGACCTTAAACATATGCAGTGGTTAGACCATTTGAGAGTTATAGGGAATGTGGAGTTACCGTTAGCTTACATTATCTCTAGGTCCACTTTGTCCCGGTGTGGTAATACTTGCTAAGACATCTGATGCTACTAGATCAGGCTGTCTGAAGATACTGGTTTCCTGATAAAAAATATATTAAATATTATTGTTACTGTTTTCTTTTGCAAAACTCAGTCACTCAAAGTCAAAAACAAAAACAATTTACAAAAGAGCAAACCAAACACCATGATAAATATTTAAAGATATAAAGAATTTGAATCTTAAAAACTTTTTTCCAAAAGTTACTGGATTCGGCATTAAATAACCGGAAAAGAGTTGATATACCATGAAACAAAACAAAACAACCAAACCAAAATTTATGAATAAATATTTGATGATATAAAAAACTTGAACCATGAAAACGTTTTCCAAACGTATTGGATTCGACATTAAATAAGCCAAAACTAGTAGATATGCTATAAAAACAAACCGATGAGACCTAGTGAACAGAGATTACATTGCATTTCTGTTTTAACCTGAGTCTCAATGTTAATAGCAACACAATCCAGCAAGACTAAATAAGATGAAAAAAAAACTGTTTATTAAACAAAATATACAACTGAACAGAATCATTTAACAATTGTTGGGTTGATCTAACAAGTGCATGGAGATTTATGTATTACATATGAGTGTTTTCATGTTTGCTAAAGTATTTCAACAACTGAAAGCTCACTTCAATCCTTTCTATGTCACATGATCAACCCAACCAATCGGATATCTACCACCAACTGGTGAATCTATGTCACATGATCAAACCAACCAATCGGGTATCGACTACCAACTGGTGAATCTCTAATAAAAAAAAAAAACCCTGCTAATGATCTTATTAACTTTATGTAATTGGCAAACCATGTCTACACTGTCGTAAACATTACAGCTAAGTAATATGTAACAAAATCCATTTACTTGTAGACATGAATAACTTTAATTCAATGAATGTCCATTTGTATCCTTTTTCTTTTTCAATTTTCTTATTTTGTTCTAGCTGGGTATAGGGCATTTTATCGGATGCCAAACATTCAGCTGCTATCTCATTTATTCTAACCGAAAGATCCTTTTAAGATTTTAACTGTCCCATTAAGTGGAGTTGTATTTTTTTGCACTTGGTTCACCAGATATATCCGTCATGAGCCTACTTGCTTCTGTAATTACTGGAATTATGTAAATCTACGATTCCAGTTTCTTTTCATGTCATATGTAAGACGATGGTATTTCTGCATCTTTATCCTGTTAAATCTGTTTCCCGGCATAGTTGAATCTCTGTCGTTTCAGATCTAATCCTGCCCAACATTTAAAAAATTCTTAGTCATCTTTGAATAGATTTTAAACAATATTTGGGGAGAATCATTTTTTCTCCAAAATGTAAATATTTTGGGGGCAAGTAAAAATAATATAAAATGAAGTCATAAAATTTTTTTTGCAAAAATCTAAATGAAATATCATTCCGATTCCAAAACTGAATCAGTTTTTCACAGCTTCAAAGTCATTGTATTCTGAACAACTCCAATTGTAAGATATTGGCCGGGCAATGCTGAAAGATGTGCTGGTCGACAATTATTCTGATCGTTATTAAATTTATACAAATGTCAAAAAGAATGTTATCATAGTGAAATACATGTTTGCAGATAAATTATTTATATTAAAATATTTTAATAGAAAAGAATGTTAGAACACAAACAATAATTTCAAAATAGGTTTGACCTCTAGAGTCTGGCGTAGCATGACGTAGAGCTCACTTAAGATGATGTGAACTTGAAAGATACGTATCATTTTTAATCAAAAATCGGGAGTCAGAGAGAGCAGACAGTCTGTAGCCAGAGGGAGAAAGAGACAGTCTTCAGATCGTGATGGCTTCGAGTAGAGGGGATCAGAAATAGTGATAATCTAGAACCAGCGTTGGAGCTTCCTAATGGGACAAACATCCGGAATAAAACACATCGTATAAACGACTGTGACACGTCTATACAAACGTATATACACTCTGTATACACGCATTCATTCGTATCGTAATAATCGTAAGCCATAATATATATTTAATAGCACGTTTCCCGGCGTTGCCCCGTCGTAATGCTTAAATAGGATATTTTAATTCATACAGCTTTCGTATTATTGAAGAGTTAATTTGCTATTCAGCCTGCGAAATGCACATTGTCGATTGTGGAATTTCGTTTAAGCAAAAAGTGTTTGACCTTTTATGCTAGCGATTACATAAATTGAAACGATGTTCGAGAAAGTTCCAAGCAGATATTTGAGCTTGGCCCGACAGGTTTGCGTCCTGGTAGCTTAGAGGACACACATAGCAAAGATGTAGAAATCTAGTAGAAGTTGCAAAACTCCGAGGGAAGCTACAGAACTATGACGTATGAAAATAAAATTATGGAAATATAAAACGATATCATGTCTGGTGTTGCTGCTTCATAAAGAAGTGCTTTTATTTAGGTGTCTACGAGACGAAGGAAACCAGTATGAAATGGAGGTTATAAATCCGTTACCAAACGGCCACTGTGTATTTATGATTTACTGAAGTGTCATATTTGTTGAAGCTGTTTAGTGTGTAAGTACGCGTCACTTTACGTTAGGAATTCATAAAAATAAAACTTTACTTAGGAATTCAGAAAAATGGAACTTTACTTAGGAATTCAGAAAAATAAAACTTTACTTAGGAATTCAGAAAAATAAAACTTTACTTAGGAATTCAGAAAAATGAAACTTTACTTAGGAATTCAGAAAAATAAAACTTTACTTCAGGAATTCAGGAAAATTAAACTTTACTTCCTTAATTCATAAAAAAAAGCTGGCCTATTCCTGTCCTTCCTATTTACACGCCTATTTTTCTCGACGCAGACTTTTTTTTTTGCCGAACCTATGCTGTCCTTTTTTTTTTCTTCAGTTGCCAGCTCGCGCTCACTTCCTATTTTGCATATATGCTTTTTTTTTACAACTGCTGCTGCTATTTTCCGCCGTGTTCATATGCGCTCTGTTGCAAATAGTGCATGACCTATTAGGTTGAAGACTCTTTTTTTGGGATCCTGTCTGAGAAGTACATGCTGCAGCCAAGCATTAGCGACACCAAAGATAAGAGTATTTTAAAATATACAGTAGCCATTTTTATCACATGATTTAATTGTCAATCATATATATTACTAATGAAGATTTGGTATCTGTCTGTCTGAAGCAAAAACAATACCATTATTCTATCCATTGAATGATTCCTACATGACAATGTTCAATTCAGCAAAGTAGTGTAGTATTTCTTTTGCTGGCATGTGATCATCCTCCCAGGCATTATTTTCTCTTTATTGGTCTGGTTTTACGAGATCTCAAACTTTTTGGCCTGTTTTGTTTTCCCTTTGTAAAACTCGATCATATTCTGCAAGGCCAAAAACACAAACAATAAAACAAACCATTACCAATCATATATATTACTAATGAAGGTTTGGTATCTGTCTGTCTGAAGAAAAAAGAAGACTATTACTTCTATCCATTGAATCATTCCTACATGGCAATGTTCAATTCAGCAAAGTAGTGTAGTATTTCTTCAACAATTCCCCCACTAACCAACAATCACGAGGTTGTCTCCTCAGCAACCGACAAGGCTAACATGCTTGCCAGTCGGTTTGCCTCAAACTCCACACTGGACCCTTGCAACCACCCCCTACCTGACTTTCCTATGCGGACAGAAGCCATGCTAGACGATCTGAAAACCACCTCTGCTCAGGTGCATGCTATCATAAAAAACCTTGACACTTCAAAAGCATGTGGACCCGATCTTATCCCAGCTGTGCTATTAAAAAAGTGCTCAGTCGAAGTAGCTCCAGTTCTCTCCAAACTCTACAACAAAGGCCTTAATGAAGCTTGCTTTCCGGGCTGTTGGAAAACTGCTTCTGTTGTACCAGTATTCAAAAATTCTGGCGAAAGGACTGACCCATTAAATTATCGCCCCATTAGCCTCCCACCTTTTGCCAAAATATTTGAGACCTTAATTAACCATGCTCTAGTCCATCACCTTACAAATGCTAAACTTCTGACTGACAAACAATATAGATTTAGACAAGCCCGTTCCACAGCAGACATCCTAACTGTGATCTCTGAACGTATATACCATTCACTGGACAAAGCGGGAGAGGGCAGAGCGGTAGCTCTAGATATATCTAAGGCTTTTGACAGGGTATGGCATGAGGGTCTCCTCAGGAAAATTAGATCATACGGTATCACTGGTAGAATACTTAACATAATTAAATCCTTCTTAGATAAGAGAAAAATCCAGGTTGTCCTCGACGGTTGTACATCTAAACAATATGATATAAATGCAGGGGTTCCCCAGGGTTCTATCCTTGGACCTCTATTCAATGCTGCCAAGACTAAACTAGTTTCATTCAATAATTACAAGAAACCCTCTCTACCACCTATAGCAATGGCCAAAGACTCTTTATCTGAGAGTACATCTTTCAAACTCCTTGGCCTAACGTTCACAGGAAACATTAGTTGGGACAATTACATTGAAGGCATTGCCAGGGCCGCTGCAAGAAAGGTGGGCTCTCTCTACCGTGCTAGAAAACTACTAACACCTGAAAGTATCCTGTACCTCTATAAGGCCACCATTCGCCCATGTATGGAGTATTGTTGTCATATTTGGGCTGATGCATCTGCTACTAGTCTCTCGCTCCTAGACAAGGTTCAAAAGAGTCGCAAACCTGATAGGCCCTGAACTGGCATCTAAGCTTCAGCCTCTGTCCCATCGACGAAATGTTGCATCCCTCTGCCTGTTCTACAAGTATTTTAGTGGTGAATGCTCTGACGAACTGCAAGCACTTGTGCCCCCATGACGTGAGCCCCCTCGACAAACCCGACAGGCTGCTAAATCCCACCCCCACACTTTAGAGATCCCTAGATGTAAAAGATCTTTTTACTCCAATAGTTTCTTCCCCAGAACCGCTAGACTCTGGAATTCCATTCCAGGTCCCTGCTTCCCCAACAGTACTGACGTGCAGAAGTTCAAGTGTAACGTGAACCGACATCTTGCTGCCCAAATCCCTACATAGTACCCCAGTAGTTGTTACCCCTGATAGTAGCCCCCTACACCAAAGTGGCAATGTGCCTTATTTGGGGTGAAAATGTAATTAAAAAACAAAATAAAAATTAATATTTTAAGATATAAAGAACTTTAAACATAAGTTTTTTTTCTATAATTACTGGAATCAGCATTAAATAATTCAGAAAGGGTAGGTATGCCGTAAAACAACCAAACAATACCTCCTTTTTTGGTGGGGAGAGAAAGTGTATGTGTTGTGTGATTATCATATAATTTTTCCAGCAATTAGCATCTCTTCGAGGTGGTGGTGGTGGGGTTAGTGATATAGTAGCTAAAATATGTGACCTCTTGTTACATCATTTTTTTTAAATTTATAATATGTGTAAAATAAGAATATCTTCATAATTGTATTATAGTTGTATTTATATCTTCATCAAATTGACAGTCTATAACACATGTATTCTTAGTACCATTCTACACTACAGGTGCTTTTATGGCAGTCAAGAGCGCCACCATCTGTGCCATGAACACTGGGAGAACATACCAAAAGAGCAATGCTGAGTATCACTTGAGGAAAGAAGAAAAAACATATGCTCAGTGGCAGAAGAGGGTTAAAGATGAACCACCAACAAATGGCCAAACGATGACCAATCATGTTTGCGTGACTGTCTCTCATGTGTTGGATTTGTCAGTTACAAGCAAGACTGTAAGACCAATTCAGTCAGCTGCACGCATTCATAGTTTATCCAAAGTGATAGAGAGCAAGAAGAATATTATGATAGTGTAATGCAATATTATTGACCTTAACAATGTCTGTTAACAATGTTATAGCACATTGACTTAGAATTAGTGCAGATGGGGAATATGGTTAAACGTGCTCATTTTTCCATTAATGTGAAGTCCTTTTAATCCCTAAATGTACATTGGAAAGATCTCATGATTTGCTGCACCTTATAACAAAAGTCCAATAAATTTCATCCAGATTGGTTCAGTAGATTCCGATGAAAATGTGGGAAGGACAGACAGATAAACAAACAAATTAAGAGAAATATAGGTAACTAGCAGTTGAGTCCGGCTTTGCTCGGGCCCTATGTAATGTTCATAAATTGCCTTAGGTGTGAATACACTTTATGTAAGATTTCAAATGTTTAGACAAAAATTTGTCTGAGTAATTTCGTAGAGACCACAGAGGTCAATTTTTTTAAACTTTGACTCCAATTTTGACCCCTTAACATTTATTATTTTGGTCTTCAATCCAAATAAAAAGTTTTATTCACATTCAAGTTTCCTACATCGAAAATTTCAAGTCTTTAAACTCAAAATTGGCAGAGGAATTTTGTAGAATCTGCAAAGGTCAACTCTTTCAACTTTACTTTTTGGTAGCCAATTTTTCGCCCCAAAACTGATTAAAATGCTTGTCGCGTGTCTGAATACCCGTTATCTATAAATTTCAAATGTTTAGATCCAAAATTGGCTGAGTAGTTTGCAAGACAACGCAAACGTCAAATCTTTTGAACATTGACTCCTTGGCAGCTCAAATTTTCGACCCAAACTGATTAAAAAGCTTACACTTTATATAAAATTTTAAATGTTTAGATGAGAAATTGGTTGAGTAATTTGGCAGAGACCGCAGAGGTAAAAATTTTTAAAACTTGGACCCCAATCTTCATCTCTTAACATTTATTGTTTTGGGTTCAAATCAAATTATAAAGTTTGATCCATGTCCGAGTAACCTACATTTAAAATTTCAAGTGTTTAGACCCAAAATTAAGGGAGGAGTTTAGTAGAGTTATCAAAAGTCGACTCGTTGAACTTTGACTCCTTGATAGCCAAATTTCTGGCCGAAAACTGATTAAAAAGGTTTTACCAAATTTCAATACTCCTTATGTCAAATCTCGAGTTTCTAGACCAAAAATTGAGGTATTTGGTAGGAAAATGTATGCAGACATTTTCACTTCTATATTTTATAGATACATAGATTGTGTTAAAATGTTTAATTGGGTAGATCAATTTCAAAAATAGAATTATGGTTATTAAAGTGTTAAAAGCTGATGTGTATTGCTTCATAGGTTTTGATATAGTTTCTGCTATTGGCAGACAGATATAATCTATGGTAATAAGAAATTATATTATAATCCGCCACTCTATAATAAAATTATTATAAAAAAACATATATATATATATATATATATATATATATATATAATGTTTTTTGTAATATATATATATATATATAGATTGTAAACTGTGCTTTTGTATAAGGTGTTCTGCCTGAAGAGGTCTCTAGTTACTGGTAACTAGCTGACCGAAACATGCTCAAAAACTATAGCAACATATTATTGTTTATGTAGAAACAAATAAAGAGTATTTTATCTATATATCTATAAAAGTGAACGTATCTGTATACATTTCCCTACGCAATAACTCTGTCAATTTTTAGTCTACAGATTCGAAATTTGATATACAGGTACTGAGATTTGGGAAAATCGATGTGATCGGTTTTCGGCCAGAAATTTGGCTGTTAAGGGGTCAAAGTTCAACGATTTGACCTTTGAGAACTCTACCAAACTCCTCCGACAATTTTAGGTCTAGATACTTGGAATTTTAGATATAGGTTCCTTGGACATGAATCTAACTTAATAACTTGATTTGAGCCCAAAATAATAAATGTTAAGGGGTCATAATAGGGGTCAAAGTTAAAAAAAAATTGACCTTTTTTTTGTTTGTTTTTCAGTATACACCTCCAAACACCCGGGCAACGCTGGGCCGAAGTGCTAGTGTGTATATATATATATATATATATATATATATATATATACACAACAAATCAAGACTGTAAATTAAAATACTCTAAAAAAAAAAGTTAAGAAATCCTTAATTCAGATAAAATAAAAGTATTGGCAAATTATTAGACGAGGTAAGAATTTGCTGGTTAAGGCACTTTATGATAGTCATAAAATGCACAAAAAAAAATTAACATCGGTCAAAACCTGTGAAAATAGGAAACCAAACCGGACATGTGAACTCCAGAATGAATGAAAACTTGATGGTAAATCATAACTATAATTAAAAGTTTTTTTTTTTTTTTTTTTTTTTACATGGGGGTCACCACTTATCAAGGCCCGAAGGCCACTAAGGGATAAGGGTTATTGCGTGTACAGTAATCAATGAGACAGTATTGTAGTAATCATTAGTATTGGGGTTTTGATAGTGTCTTACTTAAGGGGGCGGTTTGTCAGGAGTTTGTTTATGTTGGACTTGAAGACGTCCAAGTTGTAGTCAGGTGGGAAACAGGCAAGTGACAGAGAGTTCCACTGGCGTGCAGTTCTAAGAAAGAAGCTTTGCTCATGGAATCTACATTTGGATTTAGGCACAGATAAAGAGTCGGGAAAATTATTGACAGTAGTTTCAGCCAGACGGGTGTTTCTCGTGAAAGATTGGTGAGGGGGGGACGAGGGATTGGAACTCAGACGAGCACCTGCCATGGAAATAACGATAAAACAAAGACAGGCTCGCAACGTCTCTTCTGTGGGAGAAAGCTTGCAGGGAAGAGAAAAGGGCATCCCCCACTAAACCACGAAGTCTATTTTGTACTCTGTCAAGGCAGGATAGGCTGTTTTTAGCAGCTCCTGCCCAGATGTGGCAGCAGTACTCCATCCTTGGACGTACTTGGCTTTTATACAGATAGAGAATTGCATCAATAGTGAGATATCTTCTGGAGCGGTAGAAGGATCCCACCATTTTCCCAGCATCCCTGGCAACAGATTTGATGTACGTGTTCCATTTTAGATTAGGAGTAAGGGTGAATGCCACTGCTCAGAAGTATAATTTTATTGGCAAAAGTATGAACCTAAACTTCAAATATGTATTAAATAATAATAAAAAAAAATTATCTAGAAAGAATTGTTTACGATATACCTTGTAACAGTGTGTAATTACTGTAATGGATGCAACTGCAGGCTATGTAATCAGCTATGTAGAGTTCAAATTCTATCTGTCCTATTGTGCTAAATTCTGCATACGAAAAGTATAAATAAATAATTGATCTTCTATGAATTGACTACAAAAATTGTAATATTGTGTTCGGCATGATCCAATCCTCTCCAGAATCCATTCGGTTGTATGTTTGTCCACGCAGCTTACACAAAGAAGTCTACAATAGGCAGCACAATTCAAAAGCAGTAATTTTCCTCTTGTCGACTTTCTTCAAGACCCAACATTCTGCTCCATATTTTACTATTGAGAATAACAATCTGTTCTTTTGTGCTTAATTATGCATAACAGAAGTATAAATAAATAATTGATCTTTTATCGCTTAAGTAGTAATTTGTATTTAATTAATTGACTACAAAGAATCGTTTGTAATATTGTGTTTTGATATAAACTAAAATCAAGGTGATGAGTAGCAAATCTGCTAAACTGAATAATAATACTTAAAGGAAAGATCAGATGAAGGTTGCCAACATCTATAGTGAAGATGGTGCCAGAGAACTAACATGATTCGAATGTGTCCATGTTGCTATTCACTTTAGCACAACCATCTTCCAATCGAACCTAATCTAATAAAAAATCTAAATAAAAAAATCTAAATAAAAAAATCTAAATAAAAAAATCTAAATAAAAAAATCTAATAAAAAAATCTAAATAAAAAATCTAAATAAAAAAATCTAATAAAAAATCTAAATAAAAAAATCTAATAAAAAAATCTAATAAAAAAATCTAAATAAAAAAATCTAAATAAAAAAATCTAAATAAAAAAATCTAATAAAAAAATCTAAATAAAAAAATCTAAATAAAAAAATCTAAATAAAAAAATCTAAATAAAAAAATCTAAATAAAAAAATCTAATAAAAAAATCTAAATAAAAAAATCTAATAAAAAATCTAATGAAGAAGTAATAACTATGAAAGAGAGTAGAAATCCAACTCAAGCAGAGGAATTTTTATTTTTGTCCAAATTTCGAAAATTTCTTTTTAGAGAGCTGGATGAAATCCCCACATTCAAACCCAACCTTATGTCTAGCTTTGCCATTGTGCAGGAGTAAGTACATAAGAACAAAGCAATGCGTAAAAATGAGAAAGAAGGAAGAGAGATGGGGGAGTATGGTTTCTTTGCGCTTGTTCGTCAATGCATGAAGGATTTCTTGTTTTTGTGAAACTAATCTGCAATGAAAATTTGGATAAGCAGTTAACTAGCGTTAATTAAGCATTACGAGGATTAATAGGTTTAGAAGTTGAAACACTTATATTCTGTTTTTTTTTGTTTTGTTTTTTTTTCTTTTTCTTTTTTTTTGGTAAAGAAGAAGCCAACTATGAACTTCCGGTTATACAGGCGCAGAATCTATCTATTTATCTATCGAATGATAACAATGGCCTCCGTTCTATTTTGAGAAACAATGGATACCTCCTGTAAGGATACCTGAGCGTGTAAGTGTGAAGCAAGATTTGCGCAATCCTCAACCTCACCTCCTGATTCAAGTGACAAGAAGTCTAGGGCAACTAGAACCAATGCTGAGATGATGATTCGTGGACGAATCGAACGCGCTTGTGACAGCAAGAACTATGGAACTTTTATTAATATTTTTGATTTTGATACAAAAAAGATTATACAGAAAATCGAAAAATTAAAAAAAAGAAAAAAGAATCATAAAGCAAAGTGTCTCGGTTACATTTAATAATATTTGCTTGAACACACACACACACACACACACACACCACACACACACACACACCACACACATATGTGTGTGTGTGTGTGTGTAGGTGTGTATATTTAATTAGATATTTTCCATATTTATGGAGACTTATTTATAAAGTATTTCCTCATGCCTCTAACTCATATTATTTGTGATTTCAATTAAATTATGATTGAATTTCTATTTATAGTTATTTAATATGTTCTCAGCAAAACAATTGTTCATAAGATATTTGTACAATAATATCTTATAAATTTCTACTGTGTTTGAAAATACAGGCTCGCGTATTTTCTATTATATTTTCGTGATTCTATGAGATCCTATTAATATTTCTTGCCACGCCCCATTGTCTTCTTTATTATTTAATTATTTATTTTAGTTATTTATTTAGTTTTTCTTGAAAGTTATTCAATTCTGATTATTATTTAATCTTAATTTACCTAGTCCGGTTTTAAGCAAGATAAATAATTATTTTAATGAAAACGGCATTGTATGAGTTCTTGCCGTTTATTTAATAAATTTTCTCTGGATACTACTATATAAGATCCGAGAAACAAATGTTATGAGGTGTATATTTCTTTTGCACTTTCTAATACTGACCATTTTAATTTGTATTCTGTTATTTAGCTAAAAATGTTGATTTGTTATTAGTTTACTCATGTTTTTCCTTTCTAAGCAAAGAATTTCTATTTTTCCAAGGAATATATGTAGGAAAAGAGTCGGTATTGACATAATAATAACGATTACTTCTGCATAATGAAACAGATCTGTAAAAAAAATATACCGAAACTTTAACATGCTGGAGAAGCTGTTTTGCATGAAAACAAAACTATACTGTTTTTCTTATATAATACTAGTGTCTATAGGTATAAATCAACAATTATTATTTAATCATAATCATCAACCCCATTTACGAATATTTAAGGATTGGCACTGTCTGCGGAATTATAACTAAAACATTCAACTAGCATTTATGTAATGTTCATGACTTCCGCTCGTGTGAACACACCAGATTGTCCTTGTATTCTCCGGAATTCGGCGTTTAATTGTTAATTCCTTTCATTCATGTGGCAATTGTTTGATGGCCTTGAGATAGAGGCTCAGTAAAAAGTTGGTTTTGTGACTGGGTTCGAATCTCATGACTGGCAGGAATTGTTACCAAACACTGATGATTGCATAAGCATGGAACACTAGTGTTTGTAGGTATGAAGGATTATTGTTTAATCACAGTAGAACCCTGGTATACGGTTGCCCCGGGACACGGTCTTTAAAAAGGTTTCGTGATAGAATGATTTTTCTGGCCCGTGGTTACGATATTTGCCCCACCTTACGGTGTTATTTATAATTTTTTTCCATTATATCCATGTGTATTATATACTGTATTGTCTTTTGCTACTAATTTTAATGCAGTATTCCGGGGTTCTACTGTATATATATATATATATATATATATATATATATATATATATATATATATATATCAGTAAAATATATATATTTATATATTATTTGCTCCAAAGTAAATAATATATATATCGTTTGCTCAAAAGTAAATAATATAGACATGCACAGTCACAACACTGGCATGACGATGTTTCGATCTTTAGTTCATTAAAACTATTGTTTCTGGCGAACAATCTATCTTTTCACTTAGGTGTCTATATTGAATGGACTACGATGAAAATTTAGTTAGTATATATAGTGAGTCAATGGCAAAAGACTATATTCCAAAGTTCATGATGTTGCTCATTTTATAATTTATTTCTTTAATTCAATTGACATTTACAATTCTTAACAGTATCTGTTTCATAGCGCAAAATCAATCATTATATCAATCAGTGAATCTATTATGCCCTTAACTCATCAGAAGAAATAGGAACAATCAATTCATCAAAAGGAAATAAAGTGCGTTTTGTCATTAAAATCCGAAAATTGGAAGAGGAACTGTAAATACCTTATATGTTTTCGTTACGCCATTTTGAATTTTAGAAATTGGTATATATTATCAGAAAATATATTTCCACAGAAATATATACATATTATTGTATGTATCTATTTTCAATATTTACGTGGACAAATCGTTATGTAAGTCGAGCAAGCTCGTAAGTTTTGAAAATATATATGACAAGCTACAAAAAAATTTTCTGTTTCATCCCAGTGAGGATTCATCGACTCCATGCAATAGCCTGGAGATTTCTGATGGAAAGTTCTGTGTAGTTAAATTTAATAATATTATAAACTTAGTCACTGCAAGAGGCATGTGAAGCTTCTTCCAGGTGTATCGCGATGGGTCGTCAATTAGAGCAGACAATCAATCAATTTATTTGAAAAATGGTCTATTTCATAGATTTCGATGACAATAAAAATATGGGAGTGTTAATCTCGGGCAACATCGGGTCACCCTGCTAGTATATATATATATATATATATATATATATATATATATATATTCTAGTTTGATTTCATTTGAAAATTAAGATATTGTCACATAACATTTTACAAACTTATTTTTGCAAAAATAAAAAATATTTTGATTATTTTGTCAATATGTTATTCTGTATTTTTGTATAAAAATAGACTTATTATTTTGCTACCTAATTATAGTAAATATTTCATCAGATTGTTTTCAGAAATTTCCTCTAATTCTATTATCTTTCTTTTTCATTTGAATAAATTCCATTCCGTCATAAAATGTTCAACGCTATTGGTCGAGATAGTTTTGAAATATTCGTAATACTAAGCTGAATTCAATGTGTATTTGACAGAAAAAGAAAAAAACTTGTTTGAAATGTAAATTTGTGTTTGTAAAGAAAGTGTTTATCAATAGTCTGGGACATCTATGGCTTTTGTCAATAAAAAACACAATGTTTAATGATGGAAAAAAGGTTCTGTAAAGAAATTGATTCAAATAACACTTTTAAATGTTAGATTTTTACATTCACAAAAAAACACTCACGTGCACACATAGCAAACATTGAGATTTCCATAGTTTGTAGCTTTTACTGTTGATGTAGTGGGTAGCATGTCCGACTGTTAAAAAAATGGTTTTAGTCTCAGGTTGCAGTTCTTTCTCCAATCACACTCACACTCACACACACACTCACACTCACACACACACACACACACACACACACACACACACACTCACACTCACACACTCACACTCACACACACACACACACACACACACACACACACACACACACACATATATATAATCTAACATATAAAGTTATCTTGTCACATTTTTTAAGTCAGACCCAAATGATAAGCCATCTGACAGAGCGATGCGCCTAATTTTCGCTTTTTGATTCCACTATGTTATTGAAAAAATGTTTAAGATAATTGTTAGAGTGGCGACATTTTTCTTTATTCACCGCGAAAGGTTAAAGGAAAAACATTGTGTGCAATTATTATACTGAGTTTTTTTTCCCTTGAGTTATTCAAAAGTAAAAACAAAATTAATTTCCGTTTTTATAAAGAAATCATTTATTCTTATACTCCCGATTCTTTTGATATTCGTATATAGGTATTCTATATCAATTAATAGATATCCCCCAAATTTCAGTTTCTTTGAGGGTATTTTAAAGTGTTTTTAATGGGTATGATATCAGCACAACATATCATTAGAAAATTCAGACATTTCAAATATACATTAAATTTAATCTGTAGTCATTACTAGGGCTATAAGAGAATATTCGTTTCATTGTTTTGACTCTCGAGTATATATACGACACAGACAATTGAGAACCACATCTCATCTAAAAACATATATTAACTGATATATACTCGAGAGTCCAAATAATTCAAAGAATATTCTCTTGTCAGCTCTAGTCATTACCCATGAATTAATTTTTTTTTACAAAGGAATCAACACTTATCAAGGCCCCGAGGCCACTCGAGGATAAGGGTTAATGAGTAGTCAATGGACAATATATTAGTAATCGTTAGTAGTGGAAATTTGGCAAATTGGATTACTTAAGGGAACGGCTCATCAAGAACCTGTTAACGTTGGGCTTGAAGCAGAAAAATGGAAGAGATTCCACAGGCGTGAAGTTTTAAGAAAGAAGCCTTGTTCATGGAATCTATGTTTAGGTTTAGGCACAGATAGTGGGGCAAATTATTGCTAGATAGCGGTTTCAACTAGACAAGTGATTTTCATAAAACTTTGGCAAGAGAGGACCATAGATTGGAGCTCAGACGAGCACTTGCCATGAAAATAACGATAGAGCAGAAACAGGCTGGCAACCTATCTTCTGTGAGAAAGAGGTTGCAGGGAAAAAAAAAGGCATCTACTGCTAGATTACGAAGTCTATTTACAACTTTGTCAAGGCAGGATAGGATACTCTAAGCAGCTCCTGCCCGGATGTAACAACAGTACTTCATCACGAGACTTACTTGACTCTTATACAGGTAGAGAATTGCATCAGCAGTGAGATATTTACTGTAGCTATAGAATGATCCCACCATTTTTCCAGCAGCCATAGCAATGGATTTGATGTACGTGTTCCATTTCAGATCAGAAGTAAGGGTGAGATCCAGAAGCTTGTCAAAACATGGAACCTCCTCAAGCCAGATTCCTAAGAAGCCTTAAACTTAAGCCTTAAAGTTTAGACATTTTCTAGTTAGGAGACACAAAAGTGGTGCAACTCTGGGGATCTATTTTTCCTGTCCTACAATATTGTTTTAGTTTACCATAGAGATACCGTTATACTGACTCTGGTTATTGTATAAACCTTGTTATAAAAACCAAATATCATTTTTCTGTGATAATTCAGTACGTTTTTAATAACTCTCTTTTGAATATACACAGTCAACACACATCTAGACACACAATATAGACTTTAATTATTGTAAGAAAAAGCCTGCCAAAATGTTCTTGTTTGTTTGTTTTTACTATAACTAGAGCTTTATTGTCACCTGATATGTTTTTAAACGGAAATAGCAGATTTATGGTAATGTTGTTTACGTAAATTAAATAAAATAATATTCTACTCTTTTTATAGAGCAATATCAACAGCCTCGTTAAAATTCAATGGTTTTTACTTTTGGATACTTTTAACCTGGAATAAATATATTGACTCATAAATAACCAGAAATGTCATTTACGCGTTACCTCTTGCTTGTATAATTAATTTTAGTTGTATTTCGTAATTAATACTTATTATTCTATGTTACATTTCAATAACCATATAATGCTTAACAAACGCTAAACGAAGAGACACACATGTAAATGTTGATCTGTATTGTTCGATGACTATTGTTTCTCTTTTAACTCAATACGAAAAAAATGTATGCATGAAGACAGAAAGAGACTTCTTGGCGGTTTTAAAGGCTTTATTGGAGAGAGAGATTCGTTCACAAAAGGGAAAAGACCGAAACTTTCTTAGAAAAGATAAGCTAAAATGAATTTCTTATTTAATTACCTAGCTTAATTAATAATTGATCAACGAAAAGACAATCTCGAAGAAATTCACTTTAGATCCCTACAGTATGTGGACCTTATATTCACCACAATAGCTCAGACTGTAGATATAGGCCGGGCAATGTCGAAAGATGTGCTGGTCGACGAGTATTATGATCGTTACAATATTTGTAAAAATAGAATGCCATAAAGAATGTTATCATAGAGAAATAAATATTTACAGATAAAATTATGTTAAGCTGCTTTAATAAAAAAGAATATGAGAACACAAACAATAAATTAAAAATAGGTTTGACCTCTAGAGTCTGACGTAGAAGTCACTTAAGATGATTTGGCTTTAGGAGAGAGCTTGAAATACACGTATCTTTTTAGTCAAGAGTCAGAAGTCGTTAGTCAGCGGGAGAAACGGACAGTCTTTACATCATGATCGCTCACGTAAGAGGGAATCAGAAATGGCGATAGTCTAGGACCAATGAGGTAAACATTCAGTAAATAAATTTGCTGTAAATGCCACCAAGATTTTGAATTTTACGAATCTTCATTTCAGCTTTTCGAGAATGTGTCCAATAAAGACCAAAAATGAACTAGGTATGTTTTCCATCGGCTGATGTAAAACCCCAGAGACTGTTATTTGTCCGTCTCTGTTGTAAATGTTACATGTCTATCGTAAAACTGTATATGTTAATATATTAACACTGTCGTAATTTTTATACACGCATCAATTCAACGAACAGTAGAAAAACTAGGTTAGATGACAAAAACGCTAGACAGTCAGAGGTGAACACACGTATATACACACACGTCATATAGATGATTGTGACATATATACAAACGTATATACACTTATGCAATCTAACCAACAGAAGACACATGTATACATAATATATACCCACCTCCCTGACAATACAAAATACTTTCAACCTTCAAATAATTTTTTAATGGGACATAAAACACCCGAGTACGCATGTATTATTATTAGTAAACGTTGACTTATGAAAAATTTCTAGTTTTATATAACCCGTTCGCTAATAAAATAGGCTAAACTTTATTATCATATTTTTCATTATTCATATTTTTCATTATTCATATTTTTTATTATTTATTTGACTGCAAAGGATTTTCAACTCTTTTCCTCCATAAAAATACAGAGATGGGGTATTAAACACCATTTCTTTTTTCTAAGATGAAAACATTTTTTTAGTTAATAAATTACACACTATTATATGCATTATGCTTAAATGAGTATCACTACAAAGTGATTAACATCTATTTATTGAAATCTATAATATAAATCTCACCTGTCTGTTTAAATGTATGTATATATGTCTACCTAAAACTTTTGACAGAGGCGACGGATTTTTACAAGATCGGTATCGTTTTGAGGCTCGACCCTTCGGACGACAAATATCGAAAACTTGGCGAAAACATTCATTTCTTCACCCTCAACTGGGCATATTTCTACAGGGAGGGGTCGCTTTTTTCGCTGATATTTTCGAAAATCATCCCCTCTTTTCGATTGACTAGCCTTAATTTAAACATTCGTAACTTCCGGTTTGGCGATGGGCGCAACAGCAAAAACGTCACGTCTAGTTTGTTTGCTTTTTTTATTTTCATGTTCTTTTCCTCCTTCACGGTACGGGTTCGAGCCTGCCTAATTACTACCACATTTTTTTTTTGCTCAACACACACCTCCAAACACCCCGGAAACGCCGGGCACCCAGGCTAGTAAATAATAAAAAGAAGAAAGTAGATCTGGGATTTACTTTCGGCAGTCACATAACTATTGTTTCCTTTATTTGTCCTTTAGTTCTTACATTCTATTCAATTTTGTTTTCTATGTTAGAATCTATTCCATCTTAAACTTATCGCTGGCATCAAGTACATCAAGTAGTTTCATGCCTTGCCCGGAGCGATTTCCATCAAAACAATCTCTTGTCTCTGTTTCCCCAACAGAAACTACCTCAAAAACCTGTGTCAAACACAATTTCCATCTCACAATTCAACACATGCTTGCTGACTTCTTAACCTCTATCGCTTCACTCACTTGGTGCACTTGGCTAATCTCAGTTTGTGGCCATGTTTTCATGAAGTACTCTCAAAGTTCATATTAGTTGATACAATCTACCGACGCAGGGATTCAATAGATAACAAATTATGTGTTTGATTGCTTGTTTTATGTTCGTGAAACTATACAAAATTTTGAATGAAAAACCATGTTGGATTAGGTTTAATAGTGCAGACCACCTTGTGATAAGGCTTGTTTGGTATGAGCTATTAATTGCAGTAATGCTTCACATGCCGGATAAAAAAATAATTACTGGACGAATGTGTTAAATAAATAGGACTTAAATATGAAAAGGCCAGTATTCCACTGAATTCCAGATGTTTTATGCAAAGGTCAACCAGTATTTGCTCAATTAATCGCCTTTCACGGATGACCTCTTTTAACATCTTTCTTCACTTTTTCCATTTAAAACTTTGGATGCGATTTACATTTCATTTTGATAAGCTTTCTTAGTGAGGCAGAATTCGTTTATTCTCTAAATCTTTTTGAAGGCTTTTATTGTATATAAGTTAACAATCATGTGCAATTGCATTTCAATTCTGATGATACGCCTTTTAGCGAAAATCATACATGGATGAATTACTAGAATGAACTCGTTTTTATTAACTGTTTTTAAATATGATTGGTTTAATGTAGACACCATTTTGAACAAATACTGCATTTTAAAATGTTTCAGTCAATGTAATCTCCGACTGTGGTCAGCTGTACCTTGTCAAACAAGCCACTTAGTCATGAGGGATTACTATTTGAGACACATTTGCAGGGATATTACTTAGGGAGTTGGGCAGCGAGATGTCTGGTTACATTATCCTTGAATTTCTGCATGTAAGTACAGTGAAGGAAGCAGGGGCTCAGGAGGGAATTTCAAAGTGCAGCAGTCAAAGGAAAAACTATTAATGTAGAAGGCTTTACAGCATCTAGAGATCTCCAGTGTAGGGGTGGAATTTTGCTGCTTGTTGGGTTTGTCGCGGATATTGTTGTCGAGGGATACTAGTCCCTGTATTTTGTCAGAGCACTTGCCATTGAAATACTTGTGAAACAAGTACATGTTTCAATAATGGTACAAAGGTTGGAATTTAATTGATAGTGCAGGACCTATAAGGTTGGCGATTCTTTTTTTTTTTAACTCAGTCTAGAGACAGCTCCATTTTCTTCGCAGCAACCTTGGCAATTACCTCAATGTATTTGTTCCAATTCATGTTGTCTGTGAATGTTAAGCCGAGGAACTTAAGGGAAGTTCCATGAAATTGCATACATTTTACAAATTTGTCCAAATTTCAATGATTACATAAAAACACGTTAACTGTAATATATATATTATAAACAGCTTGTGACTACTTTGCTATAAATAGAGATATCGTGTTACTGATTGTATTTATTGTTTGAACCGAGTTAAAATTAAAAACTTGCAATATAAATAAATGATATGACATTTTGAGAGTTGCATTTTTTTATTTTGAGTTTTTCTTTGTTTATTCATAGCTCTATAGACTAAATTTATATCATTTATAGATATTATCCGTACAAACAGAAATGTCCACGGAAAAACATCATGATCTAATATAAAATGAAGTCGATTATCGAAGGTGAACTCGATTAGCAATATGTCAAATCAATATTTGATCTTGCCTTTTCTTATCACATTTTTTACTGGTGGTCCAGATTCTTAAGCTACAATTCATTTTAAATTATTTCCTTTTCGACTTTATCTGGTTAAGACCATTCTATTTATATACAGCAAGTTTATGAGATGCCTTCAATAAGACTTTTTTCGGGTGGACAGATTTATTGATAGTACAAAGAAGACACTATAATCTCTTTAGAAGTAATCTCCTCCGGCTGCAATGCATTTGTTGTACGGTTCCAACAACTTCTGAAATTGTCTCATAATGACAACTTCTTAGGTTTTCCTTGAGCTTAGGGAATAACCAAAGATGACAGAGAGCAAGGTTTGAACTATAGGGAGAGTGAGAATCTGTCTTGATGCCCATCTTGGTCAAATAGTCTGTGACAACGATGAAGCACCCTTAATGCAAATCGTCCGCATCTTCAGTTCTTCGAATAATTGTGTACGGTTCCCACACTGACATCAAATTGTACACTTATTATCTTTATAAACAGACCACGGTTCATATCCATTACATTCTTCATTTGGCCAATCATCTCTCGTGTTCTGACTTCCTTACTCCTCCCACAACTATCATCATTCCTCACAGACTTCCTTCTTTCCTTGAATCTCTTATGCCACTCAAACACTGATGCTCGATTCATGCAAGATGGTTTAAAAGCAATATAAAGCATTCCATACGTGTCTGTGGCATTTTTATTTCGAAGTTTAAAACATAATGTACATCGTTTTCTAAAGTGTCCTCACGTCCAAATTGTAGTTTTGAAATTCACCAGCCGTTATAATCAGGCTTTAGTAGGGTGTATTCCCATTCCTGCTGCAGCTGTTCAATTGAACCTGAAATTATAAAAATTGGTCAGTCGTCTCATAAGATGTATAGTAATAGCATTCTGAATTTTCAAGAGTCTACGACAATTTTAAATGCTTGTACAAAAAAAAAAAAAATAGAAACTTATTGAAGGCACCTCTTCTATTAAAACTTCTCATTATATTTTTTCTCAGCAGCAAAGTTACCTAGTGATAATAATTACAAATTCATCTTTGCTTTTATTACTGATTAATAGCACATGTAATAGAAAGTGTTTAATAACGTGTCTTATTTATCAATCCATATAATATATGATATAAATTTATAAATAACGTATATATAATGTTATAAATTGATAAATAACATAATATTATCGATATAAGAAATTAGAATTTCTCTGCATAATTTTAATTTACATTGACATAATACGGGACTGGTGTCACATTTATCAAATTTGCACATTTTGAATTATTTAAACGTGCAAAATATCATTTCAACCTGACGTATAATAGTTGTATTTGTGAGATATGGGATGAATATAAAGAAAGAATTAAATAAAAAATCATGTATATAAATCAGCAATTAATATTCATTTTTCATTTACACGTGATAAAAAACTCAGTCTAAAACATTTTAGAGAACAATTCTGTAGCACGTTATATCAAGATGTCTACTGTCTGGAATATGAAAGACACAACTATTTTTCAAATAACTTTTTGCCAAGGGAGATAATCATGGGAATGTTAGTTCTCTTTTAAAATATACAAATGCATTTAAAATGGAAAGGGGAAAAATGGCAGTGTCAAACCGTCCTCTTGTCGATACAACACAAGTCTTTTTTTTTTTTTTTCGATTTGGAATGGAATCCTTTCTGTAATCCACGGATGTAGCATTCTCTCATTCCGCCAGCCATGACACGGTGGAAGTCGTAAGTAATTCGTAATTGTATTTTGAGTGCTGCTCACACCGAAGCTTGGACCTTTAACTTCTGGAAGAATGTAACTTCCGACTAAATTTTACAAAGTGCTTTATTTACATTACCAATTCTTGAAAAGTAATCAGCATAATCCAAAAAATAAAAATCATCAACCCTCATCTAAAAAATTCAGAAATAATAGTTTTAGTTTCGAATCTATTTTCTCGTTATCAAAATGTAAATACTCGCTGTTTACGACTTGGTATCATGTTTTTCTTTCTAACTTTATTGGTATGTGCTACGGATTAAATATGGAGAATTATGAATCTATCACTGGTTGCTTAGAAATAGAAGAACATCTTCGGCATATATACCTACGTAGGTTTTTCTTTAATAATGAAACAGTAAAAAAAATTAGATTGCTGTCGTTAATATCATAATATGCGAATAATAATAATAATTGATATATAACTCCTGTTTGTCTCCTGCAGTGATTTACAAAACACACTTGAATCTTTACTTTTGGCGATCGGATATAATCTTAAAAATTAAATAAATTGTTAAAGCTCAGTGCATTTTATTACTAGTGTATATATATATATATATATATATATATATATATATATATATTCAATAGGGTCAGACTACTAGTCAATATCTGATGAGGTTTTACACATCTTATCAGTTGCTTTGGTCCGTTATCATAAAATTTGATTATTTCCTAGAAGTCACATTCCAAAATAAAGTATAATCACTGATGATTCCCCCCCCCCTCCACTAATTATTTTGTTTTCTTCCTTTCTCCAACGTAACCGGGAACTATTCTTGATTGTTCATGAATTTAACAACCGCACCTTTCGTGTTACGCTTTTACTAATATACGGTTATCATTACTACTTACACAAACGCTTTCTCTCGTCATAATACAAACACAACGTGCACGATTTATTCAGTTTTGGTGTTACACCTACATATCCAGTTTCATTTATTTACAAGAAAATTTGAAGGAATATATTCTTTTAGTGCGTTTCTCTTGGGGGGGGGAGAGGTTCCGGTTTACAGTACATAATGAGAAACTCTCAAATGAATCTTTAGCGTGCTATATGATTTTCATTCTTTGCTTACACCATTCGATTAAATTAAAATGTACACTTTAACACAGCATTTTTTCAAATATTACTGTCGTTAAAGTTATAGTTTTAAAAACTATAGCAACTGTGTTTGACCGTTTGGCTAGGAGCAAAGTGTATTAGACTTGAAGAATGTTAAGGAGAGCTGGAGAACATAGATTTATTGGTTATATCAACAGAAAAAGAAACAAAGAAAATAGTCCGAAAATAAACAATGAAAATGAAATTTGTGTCATGTAGTCGCTGGCTCTGTCATTTAAATGACCAAGCCAGGATACGTACGACTCACATGGCTAGTAAATGTCGCGTCAGCATTACAGCTGCGGCGTGAGTGTGCCGTCATGAAGTGAAATGCTTATATATGCATCAAACTCGAAAAAATGAAAAGGAAAAGATGTGTGGCGATTTGGAAAATATCCTTGACAAATATTCCAGTATCCTCCTCCTATACCACAACAGCCGACTGTAGCTAAAACCAAAGGATTGGTATCTTACCAGGAAAGAGAAAGTGAGAACATATTGTGTCGTGTTGTAAATAAGTGTTGGTGACTTGCCCATAAAACTAAACCAAATATATAATTTTTTTTTTCACCTAAAAAAGTTCGTGTCAAAGTTTTATTTTCTTTACTAGTCTCTACATACAGCACTTGGTCTATTTTAAAAGTAATAACAACGTTATGAGTGGAAATTGGTAGTGTAAGTATAAGGCCATCAATAATTTAGTATCATTCGGCAGTGATAGTGTGCAGAAGATCTGGAGAAGTGTACAAGATAACATGTTTTAAAACTTTTCATAATAAAAAAATAAGTCTGATCGTTATGAACAATTACTTGCATGGCTAATTTCTTTTTCTGGATTTTTGAGATATGGATTGTCAATTTGTATTATTTGCACCATTCAGACCATTGTTTTCACCTTGCGGACCCGTGGCGTAATGGATAAAGTGCTTGGTAAATTCAGCTGTAATTAACACGTTTCTGGGGGTTGAAGGTTCAATTTTTATTAGAAGTAATAGTATAATTTATACTTCAGACAGAGATACCAAATCTCCATTAGTAATAATGATTTGTCATTAAATCACATGAAAAAAAACGGCTATTATATAATAAAAGTGCGATTATCTTTTGCATCGGTACTTAATTAGTGATTAATTCTTAATGTAGTAAGTAAATATATAAGGAACCATGGCGTAGTGGATAAAGTACTTAATTACATTCAGTTGAAAAGTTAGACTTCTGGAGATAGAAGGCTCAATCCTAAGTGCAGGCGACAATCAAAATACCATTACGAATCACTTGGTGCTTCTAGGTCGTACAGAAAATTAACATGCTACCTCCGTGGCTTAAATGAAGTATTCCGTTCGTAAATCTGTGCAGATTCCCTGGATCGACAGAAAAATTTTCGAATTTGACAAGACGCATCTGATGAATGTCGGAATTTCCATCTATTGAAAAATTATGCAACTAACATTCACGATGGGAAAAATTTAAATATTCTCGATCGTCTTTTTGAGATGAGGATTGGTTATTTGTATTATTTGGATTCACCGGAATGGCGTTCTCATCTTGAGTATTATTTTCACAACGATTTGATCGATGTAGTTCCCGATATTCTTCAGGTGTATCTTGTCATCCAAAATTCCGAGTTCGACAAAATATATATGAAGAAGGTCTAAAGTTACTTCGACCAAAACGTTGCGAAAATGACACTCAAGATGAGAACAGTAGTCCGATGAATCCAAATAATACAAAAAACAATGTTTTTTAAAAGACAATTCTTGTTCTTTCATGGCATAGAACCCGTATTCTTTGAGAAATTAAAGTTTAGGGGAGTAAGAATTTGCTGATTCAGAGGTAAAGGTATCTCCTCTAGTTAACAGTGACGACAAAATACCTAGAAAAATTACATCTGATCGCATCCCCAACCCAAAATTCCAATGAATCTCTGGAAAATTTACACCCAATACCACTCTGCCATAATTAGTAATCTTATCTTTCAGAACCTAATTTTTTTGTTTGTTTTTAGACAAGCTATTCATTATTATTATGTGTGATATCATGGTGTCGTTCTAATGTGCTGCTATTTTGGGATAATCAACACCAACCCAACCCTAGGAAAACATTTGATGAAATAGGAGTGTAAAAGAAATATCCCTTTGAGTCATTCTTTGGAAGCCGAATTCACTGTTTTCCAGGAAAGATGAGTGGAAAAATAAACAGAAAAACGTTGTCAAATGCTTTGGCTGAATGGGAAGGGCGGTATATTTCCTTACAAAATGAATAAAGAATCACTTGTTTTACTAATAAGAATCCTATTCAATATCTACAATGTTTCACAAAATATTTTTGGCATACTCGCACATTTTATATTTTCATATATATTATAAGGAAATATAATACATTGTTCATAGATTTTCAGTGTTTTTTTTCAACAGTGCTCAATACGTGAGAAGAGCTTAATAGTAGGCATTTAGCTTGACGATTACCTGCCGGTAAAAACATGAACGCTTCTGCGTAACTTAACTGGCATGAATTTTTACGAGGGGCATTCCAAAAGTAATGCCTCCTAAGTTTTTATTTCATCCGAATGGATCACAACGATTACAAATTGCATTGTTATGACGCCTGAACTCATGCATCGATGACCTGTAAGTTTCATCTCTGTCGCAGATATTGACCGCGTGAAACTCTAAGAAAGCAACCCTTGTCATGGACGTGCGTCAGAAGTAGAGATACATCATTGAATTCTTCCATATAGAAAAAAATTGAATTGGTCCTCATTGACCGCCGCCTCTTGAACGTTTACCAATACAATTACCGATTCCGATTTTTTAAAAAAAATCTCTAACTATTTAATAATAAAACTGTTATTTATGCTCCGATTACTGCAAAAAGATGATATTTTCTCGAATGTAAAAACACACTTGTGGAGGTGATCTATTGATTTCAACTTTACTGGTAGATTAAATCAATGAATATTTATTATTTTATTATTACCACAAGCGGCGGAAAATATTGTTTTGCACCAAATCAAACATAAAAAGATAAAGGAGCCGTTTTTTGGCATCGGAAAATAGGCACAAACTTTTCCGATTTCGATACCATAAAAAATTCCGATTGTTCCAATTCCTTATTTAGATCCCAGTTAATCGTACCAACACTAATATATATATATATATATATATATATATATATATATATATATATATATATATAATATGTGTGTGTGAAAAATACTTATAAATCCTGTTCATCACCTAAAACTATTTAAGATAACTTTATTTTTTAAAAAATGCCCTCCACAAATTAAGATTTGCGTTAATTATTTTGCTTTCATGCGTTATTGAGATAAGTTGCTCGAACTGTGATGTAACGCGCGTTTTTTTTTTTTTTTAATTTTTTTTACATATAAAATTACGAAAGAGTTGGAAATTTGTTTTAATTCTTAAAAATTTTTGGTAAAAAATAAATCAACCAAATATATCAACCCAATAAATGTCACGATAACCTTTGTTGGATACTTGTTTTTTTGCTTTGTTTTTTATGTTTTTTTTGTTTTTTTGTTTTTTTTTACACATTTTCGTTTTGTTGGTTATAGTAAATATATATATTATATTATAGTAATATAAGTTGGTTATAGTAAATATAATTTTTTAAAAAATATGATTGACAGAGCGAACTAACGACTGACAGTCTGCTATTGGGAACCATCAGAGCTGCAAATAGATGATACCATTTAATGCTACTAAGACCAAGCTTCTTTCCTTTAACACTTACAAGAATCTTCCTCAAACACCAATAACCATAACTAATGACACCCTACCTTAAAGCTCTCCCTTCAAACTCCTCGGGTTAGCATTTACAATTAACATGGACCGGAACAAATATACTGAGAACATAGCAAAGAAGGTGCTAGAAAATTGCCCACATCTAAGAGTATCCTGTATTTCAACAAAGCCACCATTCCTCTATGTATGGAGTATTGTTGCCACATCTAGGCATTCACCTTTAGTCGTTCCCTCTTGAGTCTTCAATCTAATAGATCCCGCACTGTCAGCTAAGTTCCAACCCCTGTCGCATCCCTTTGCTTTTTTTTTTACAAGTATTTTAATGGAATGTGCCCTGACGAACTCATTACACTTGTACCCCATTGACGTACATACTCTTGACCAATCTGACAAGCAGCAAAATCCCACCTCTTTACTGTTGAGGTCCATAGATGCCGGAAAACCTTCTACTATAATAGTTCTTTCCTCGGATTTTTAGACTTTGGAATTCCCTCCTTCTTACGTGCTTCCCTTATTGTACTAACATGCAAAAGTTGAAATGTAATGTGAACCGACACTTCGTTCATTTTCTGTAATAAACATGGTCCCAAATAATAGCCCCTTATATCC
>NC_136497.1:6325285-6350285 GCF_053919585.1 Euprymna scolopes | reverse complement strand
TTGTCTTATATAAAATATTACACCCAATAATATTTTGTAAGACTGGATTTGCATACCAGTAGATTTATTACATTTCATTATTCTGAAGAGTGTGTATAATATATATATATATATATATATATATAATTTTTTTTTTTTTTTTTTTTACACAGTGATCACCACTTATCAAGGCCCGGAAGCCACTCAGGGATAAGGGTTATTGCAAGTACATTACATTAGTGAGGAGATTTGATGAAGTGTTTACTTAAGGGGGCGGTTCATTAGGAATTTGTCAACATTAGACTTGAAGAAATCCAAGTTGTAGTCCGAAGGGAAGCAGGCAGACGGAACAGAGTTCCACAGGCGTGCAGTTCTAAGAAAGAAGCTTTGTTCATGAAATCTGCGTTTTGATTTAGGCACAAATATAGAGTGGGGGAAATTTTCCACAGTGGATTCAGCTAGACGGGTGTTTTTCGTGAAAGATTGGCGAGGGGGGACCAGGGATTGGAGTTCAGACGAGCACCTGCCATGAAAATAACGATAAAACAAGGATAGGCTCGCAACGTCTCTTCTGTGAGAGAGGGGTTGCAGGGTAGAGAAAAGGGCATCCCCCACTAAACCACGAAGTCTATTTTGTACTCTGTCAAGGCATGATAGGCTGTTTTTGGCAGCTCCTGCCCAGATATGGCAACAGTATTCCATCCTTGGCCGTACTTGGCTTTTATATAGATAGAGAATTGCATCAGTAGTGAGATATCTTCTGGAGCGGTAGAAGGATCCCACCATCTCTCCAGCGACCTTGGCAATAGACTTGATGTACGTGTTCCATTTCAGATCAGGAGTAAAGGTCAAACCCAGAAGCTTGTCAAAACACGGGGCCTCACCCAGACGAGAGCCATCCATCACAATTGATGCCAGCTGGGGATCAGAGCGTTGATGATGTAAGGATAGGAGTTTGGTTTTGGATGCATTAAAGGTAACCAGCCACATCTTCCCCCACTGAACCACGCGCTCGAGATCAGAGGAGAGAGAATCCGAGAGAACTTCGTCATTTACAGCCTTTGATGTGTTGCCGTAGATGGTCGTGTCATCAGCATAGATGTCAACGAATGATTTAAGTATGTGTTTAGGGAGGTCATTGATGTAGATCAGGAAGAGAGTTGGGCCGAGGATTGACCCCTGAGGGACTCCAGCATTTATATTGCAGGCCTCCGATTTTTGACCATCTACCACTACTCTTATGAGCCTATCGGGGAGAAATGATTTAATGATTGAGAAAACATTTCCAGTTATACCGTAGCTGGAAATCTTGTGAAGTAGACCCTTATGCCATACTTTGTCGAAGGCCTTTGATATGTCAAGAGCAATTGCCCTAGAAAGGTAGCCTTTGTCAAGAGATTCACTAATACTGTGGGATATAACCGTCAGCACATCTGCGGTAGATCTTGCAGAGAGGAAACCATATTGTGTGTCACTAAGAAGGTTATTCCTGCTGAGGTGGTTGACTATTTCTCTATTTAATATGGATTCCAGCAACTTACTCATAACACACAGGAGACTTATTGGTCTGTACTGAGAGGGAGATGACTTATCACCTGAATTCTTAAATACAGGGCAAACTGATGAGATCTTCCAGGGGGTCGGAAAGCACTTCTCCTTAAGGCAGCGCTTAAATAGTTTCGTAAGCATGGGAGCAAGTTCTGGTTGAAGCTTTTTTAACACTATAATTGGGATGCCATCAGGGCCAGTTGCTTTACTGGAATCTAGGTTTTTTATTAGCTTGGCGACCTCATGCACGGATATTTGTATGTTACCTAACTTGTTCTGTGTTATAGGAGGAAATATGGGGAGTTGATGGCCTTCGTCGCATAGGGTAGAATTAGCTGCAAAGTTCTTTGCAAATAGTTTGGCCTTGTCTGACGCTGACGAGATGACCTCTGGTCCATTGATAATGGTTGGGATAGAACGCACACTTCTGTTCAGGATCCTATTTGTTATTTGCCAAAACTGGTGGGAACCAAGCCGCTGATCAGCTACCTTGGATTTAACAGACTGGGCATATAGCTCTCTTGCATTTTTTATTACTCTTTTACATTGGTTGCTGGCAGTCCTGAAAGCAGCTTTAGTCTCAGTGCATCTATTACGTTGGTAGCTATGGAAAAAGTGATTTCTGTGCGCGATAGCAGCAGCACATTCTGGGGAGAACCATGGCTGGCTGTTAGGTTTTTGTTGGAATTTTTTTAGATGGTATGAATTGGTCTATGCCTACAATTAACCATTCGGTCAGATCTGATACTATAGAGGACACTTCCTTTTTAAACATGGAGTGCAGAGGTAAATCAGATATGAATGTACGGAAGCTATCCCAGTCAGCAATAGAGTATCGGTATACAGTACGGTGGAGGGGTACGTCTGGGGGCTTCTTACATTTCGTTTTTATCTTAACTGATACGACGGAGTGGTCGGAGGATCCTAGAGGAGAATGAACGGTACATGAACATAGCTCAGGGGACGTTGAGAGAAAAAGGTCTAAGAGGCTTGCATATTGATTGGGTGTATATATATATATATAAGTAAATTTTTGGTACAACAAAATGGAAGGAGAAATTTCAGAGGAAACATAATGTAATTCAAATACTAAAAAACAAGAAATGGGCAGGTGAAATTAAAATTTCCTTAAGGCCTTATCGTCTGACCCTCTAAGAGGAAACGTCAGAATGATAGATTAAAAACTAAGAAAACGAATGAGGGAAGAGGGGAATTTTGGTTTCAGTTGGAAGAACAGTGAAAAAAAAAAAAAAAAAAAATTCTCACTGTTCAGGTGGTTTTAAATCAATGAATATCTCCAACTGATGTTTCAGAATCTTTTGTCTACACAGGCTAGGTCGAGAGTTGTTAATAACTAACGCCTCAATGATATTGAGATGATAGTTCGACCTAGCACTGTATAAAACAGAAAACCACCCATTGGAATATTGATCGGCACACCTATTTATACTCAACAGGTGATTGCCAATGGCGGACTCATGAGCTTGGGAGTGCCCGGATGTTCTCGAAACCTGGTGTAGTCGAATATCCCGAGGGATATGTTGGGATATTCTCATTTCTAATCTTTGGGATGTTTTGCCCACGTAGTCAGCTCCACACTGACAAACGAATTTATAAACAACAGAGCTCTTTTGAATGGTTGGCAAAACATCTTTACGAAAGAAGAGAAAAAGGTTCGAGTTGTGTAAACTACTCTAAGCATAGTAGCTGGAAAACAACGTTGAGTAGCAGAAGAAATCCTTTTAACAATATGAAGGCCATCAGGACCCAACCATGGTAATTTTAGATAAATGGGACAACGTGATGGACCAATATGTTTACCACTATTAAATGTAGTAATTTTACGTTCAATAGTAGATTTTATTATATTAATGGGATATCCATTATTAAGAAAAATATTTATGATTTCACCAAGTTCCGTATCAAGACGGTTTGGTGAACAAATCATAAGTGCACGATGCATAAGAGCGCTAATGAGGTTTATTTTTCTAGACTGAGGGGCAAAAGAAAACCAATTAAGATAGAGCCCTGTAAATGTAGGTTTTCTATAAACAGAGGTCTCAAACGTAGTACCAACTTTAGAAACACGAACGTCGAGGAATGGGAGAGAGCTACAGTCTTCAACCTCCATAGTAAATTGTAAAGATGGATGCAGGTTACAAAGAAGACGAAGAAACTGTTCAGCTTCGCTCCGAGAGGGAAAGCATGCAAAAGTATCATCAACGTAGCGTGTGTAGAATGCTGGCTTAGTAATTTTGGAAAATAATTCGTTTTCCAAAAATCCAACGAAAATGTTGGCTAACGAAGGACCAAGAGGGCTAGCCATAGATATCCCATCAATTTGACGGTACATAATGTTGTTGAAACTAAAGGAGACTGATTTAGTAGCAAGTTCCATCAGTTCAACGAAAATTCGTTCAGGAAATTGTGGAGATTTTAAGGGGCCACGGTATAAATAGTCAGCACAAATACCAATGGTTTCATCCAAAGGTATATTAGTAAAAAGACTATTAATGTCAAAGGAAGCCAAGAACTCGGTATTTTTAGATAAAGGTAAATAAATATATATATATTGTTCACGCTAAACAGGTTAATAACACAGTGGTGTTCATATGACTTGAGCTTAAAATATGTAATAACTAAATGTGTATATAAGTCCAGCTCAAATAAACAGAAGTTTATAGAAGCTAGAAATAATTGTAAGAGAGTGATAGACACAGCTAAGTCAGATTACTCTGAAATCACCAGAAAGCGCATCGAAGCACAGAAATTAGGAACCCGGGATTTTTGGAAAATCTACAACAGCGTAGTTAATAATGGACAGTCAATTATTCCCCCACTAACAAACAATCATGAGGTTGCTTGCACGGCAACTGACAAGGCTAATCTGCTTGCCAGTCGGTTTGCCTCAAACTCCACACTGAACTCGGTACACCACTCACTCCCTGATTTTCATCTGCGAACAGACGCCACACTTGACGACTTGAAAATCACCCCTTCTCAGGTACATGCTATTATAAAAAACCTAGACACCTCAAAAGCATGTGGACCAGATCTCATCCCGGCTGTGCTATTAAAAAAATGCTCTGCCGAGGTTGCTCCAGTTCTGTCCAAACTTTACAATAAATGCCTTAACGAATCTTGTTTTCCCGACTGTTGGAAAACCGCCTCTGTGGTACCAGTCTTCAAGAATTCTGGTGAAAGAACTGACCCACTAAATTATCGCCCCATTAGCCTCCTCCCGCTTTTCGCCAAAATATTTGAGTCCTTAGTTAATAAAGCCCTAGTCCAGCACCTAACAGCTGCTAAACTCTTGACTGACAAACAATATGAATTCAGGCAAGCCCGTTCAACAGCAGATATCTTAACTGTAGTTTCTGAACGTATATACCGTTCATTGGATAAAACAGGGGAGGGTAGAGCGGTGGCCCTTGATATATCTAAGGCTTTTGACAGGGTATGGCACGATGGTCTTCTAAGGAAAATTAGATCATATGGAATCACTGGAAGAATTCATAACGTAATTAAATCCTTCTTAAGTAATAGAAAAATCAAAGTTGTCCTCGACGGACGTACATCCAAACAATATGACATAAATGCGGGAGTGCCTCAGGGGTCTATCCTTGGACCTCTATTGTTCCTGATATTCATAAACGACCTCCCTGATAATATTGTTTCGGAGATGGGTATATTTGCCGATGACACCACTCTCTATAACAGATATGAGGGGAAAACAAATGAACACATATCCAAGAAAATGGCAGAAACACTAGAGGATGACCTCCAATCCGTAGTGGAATGGGGACAAAAATGGTTGGTCTCATTCAATGCTGCTAAGACTAAGCTTGTTAACTTCAATAACTACAAGAAACCTTCTCTACCACCAATAGCAATGGCCAAGAACACATTGCCTGAAAGTACTTCTTTTAAACTCCTCGGCCTAACGTTTACAGGGAATATGAACTGGAATAGATACATTGAGAGCATTGCCAAGGCTGCTGCAAGGAAGGTTGGCTCCCTCTACCGTGCTAGAAAACTACTTACGCCTGCCAGTATCCTATACCTCTATAAGGCAACCATTCGCCCATGTATGGAGTACTGTTGTCACATCTGGGCTGGTGCATCTGCTGCTTGTCTCTCGCTCCTGGACAGGGTTCAAAAAAGAGTCGCAAACCTGATAGGTCCTGAACTGTCATCTGGGCTTCAACCTCTGTCCCATCGACGAGATGTTGCATCCCTCTGCCTGTTCTACAAATACTTTAATGGTGAATGCTCTGACGAACTGCAAACACTTGTACCTCCCCGACGTAACTACCCCCGACAAACCCGACAAGCTACTAAGTCTCATCCCTTTACAGTGGAGATCCCTAGGTGCAAGAAAGCCTTTTACTCCAATAGTTTCTTCCCCAGAACTGCGGGTCTTTGGAACTCCCTTCCGGGATTCTGCTTTCCCAACTGCAATGATATGCAGAAGTTCAAGTGTAATGTTAACAAACATCTTTCTACTCTTCTCCCTTCATAATGACCCCGCTAATTAATTCCCTAATAGTAGCCCCCTGCTTCAAAGTGGCACTGTGCCTTGTTTGGGGTGAAAATTGAATTAAAAAAAAATATATATAATTCAATTTTATTTTTGTTAAAAAACAAGTTCGTTAGTTCGTTGCTTTAAAGATGAATAAAATGAAGAAAGAAGTTTTGATGTTGACGGTTTTGCTTTCTCTGCATTTACTTTGGAAATAAACGTTTATCGAGAAAGCTTTATAAAAGCACGTCTTCAGTTTATTATCAAGGAAAATGTGTTTTGGAAAGGGTAAAAAATGCATAACGATGTTTCGTTTTTTTTTTTAAGTAATTATTAATGGAACGTTTGTTTACGTGTTTCACATGTGTGTACTATCATTTACAATTTGTTTCTATTTCCGTTCTTTTGATGCGGCAAGCAAGTTTCTTGATTTTGGTTGGAAGATTGTATAATGTAGTTTCTTGTTTCGGTCATTACTTAGGCGCTTTCGATCTCTTGATCGCTGTAAGGTGTATTTTGAAAAGTAGTTTTGTTTGAGATATATACTAGCGAGACGACAGTGCGACCTTGCCCTTTCGTAAAGTACGCTCAAATATATTTTAAACTTATTATATTAATATTTTTACTACTATTGCATTTACAATTATGACATAATGAATAGGATTTTACCCTATAATAACCAATGATTTGAACGATGGGCACACTCTGTGTGTATATATATATATATATATATATATATATATATATATATATGTATGTATATGTATATAATTTTCAGAATGTGAGAAATTATATATAATTATTTCCACAGCCGAAAGAAGGCCGCAGCCCACAAGAGCCACGAACCGGAAGTCTAAGACTCGAGTTTCCCCCTCATTTGGGCTCATCAGTCAGATATATCCGCACCTGGGATTGTAAACTCGAGTATCCTGCATGCGAGACAAGCACTCTATCAACTGAGCAAACGCCCCGCGCACAAGAAATTCTATTAACCAAATCAAGCAAACCGCGACGAAATCAAGCTGTGGAATAAACCTACTTCATCTCGACAAGGGGCTGCGAACCTGACAGCAGTGCCGTAGTAACTGTTTTTGCCGCCCGGAGCGATCGTAAGATCCCCCTCCCCACTGCTGGCACTTGATAAGCTTTTAACCTTCAAAATTTTTAAAAGCTCTGAAAATATTTAATTTCATGGAACTACAATCAAGGTTGTAATTTTAGACTTACTGCTTTTAGTGCTAGATTTTCACCTTATTACAGTATTCTTATACATATGGAGTCGCCGTCAAAGAAAACCAAAGCATTTCAAAACAAAACAAAAAAGTATTATTGAAATTATTGAAAAAAAATTTATTAAATTTCATGGTTAATTGCAATAGGCCATCGTCCACCATCTGTAAAATCGGTTGAAGTTTGTTTTCGCGCCAACTAGTGATTGCCTTTCCAATTCTTCAACTTCACACACATCATCATCATTGACGGTTTTGATTTAGCAACGCTATCAATGTTGACTTCCAAAGTAGGAGTATCAACGTAATCAATATCAACTTTATCTTCGGTTTCAGCATGATTTTCGCCTTTCGTTTCCGCCATTTGTTTTTCGCTTTTTAGGGAATGACGCACCGCTCTCCTTCATTCTCTTCATTGCAGTACCTTCTTTGCAAATTCACGCAAATATTCTGCCGGTATAATCAGATTAGGCTGCCTGAAGATGACTGCCTGAATCAAATGCACCTACATTAACACCGTTTTTGTTTTTGTATTTGTTTTAATTGTTTGCACAACTATGTCATGTTCTGCAAAGCCCGAAGCAAAAACAAAAGTTCCCCTCTCCTTCCCTCCCTCTTTTCTTTTTCCACGCCCACTTTGCTACTGGCTACTTAATTTAAAACACACCAATCAAACCTATTATTAACCCTTTTCTTTGCAGAGCTAAATCATGTTTTACGGAACCTGGAACAAAAACAAAATCCACTACAATTACTAACATTTCTGCCTTATTCTACAAAATTAGTAATCGGGTCTCATGACGTAAACAACTTGAAGTATATTTTTTTCTCTATTTTCTCGCCCTGTCAGTAGGGCACTAGAATAAGCCGACCCCTCCTTGCAGAAGATAAAAATCCCTCAATGGGGCAATCGGTTAACTGTGGGTTGCTACCCGTAATACTGTAGAACGTGGTCCTGGTGATTTAGCTATACTAGAGCTGGGTGCATAGCAGTCTAGGCACTGCAACACATTACATCAGCTCTTACTTTGGCTAGACGGGCGGTCGGAGAGGCACAATCCAATCAATGGTCTAGTAATGCTTAGTTACATAAAACCAGTTTACTTCAGACAACATAAATCATCGAAAATCATTTGATTCTCAATCACAAACAAGAAATCGAGTATAAATAAGTACCAAATGGCTTTCATTATTATTATTTTGTTTTTTTGTCTATTTCTTCCCACCTGGTGGATGATTTTCCAAGTTATGTAAGAATGAAAAAAAAGGGGGGGGGGGAATAAATACAAAATGAATAAATGTTACCAAAGGTGCGATAAATAACTCTTCTACCTAGTAAAAGAATGTATTTAACTTTTATAAAGGAAACAATTCGAACGTTCATATTACATTAAAATAAAAGTTTAAACATGAAAAAAAAATGTTAGTAATTCATTTTGAATTAATGAAACATATTCTGAGTGTTTTTAAAATAGGTTTTAAAATATACTTAAAGTTTATATCGGCAAATTTTCAATGTCTTTTGTGCGTATGGGAAACTTGAAAACTAAATTGCTGGACGAAATAAAAAATATTAACCAAAAATAATTTCTATTTATAGCCTGAGATTTTATTGCCTTATATTAACATCCAAATCCGTCTTCTCTTGTTTAGAAAGTTTGTTTTAGGAGACACGTAAACTGATATCAAAGCAGAAATGAGCCAACACGTGTTGTCACGTAGAGGTGAAAAGTTTTGAATCAACTAATTCTGTTAATGCCCAATTCATCTGAACAAATAGACATATGAACCAACACATGTTGTCGCATGTAGATGCGAAAGGTTTGACTTCATTAATTTTATTACTGTCTTATTCATTGGAGTCAAAGACTTTAAAATTATCCAAAATTTGTTTTTGTAAGCACACTTTTTGATAACGCCTTGTAAACTTTGCCAGTGTTAGCAAGGGGACCGGACAAAAGGACATTACCTTCCATGTAATTAAAACGAAACAAAAATCCCAAATGAATCAAAAACATTAAAAATCCCTTATATTTTATTTTGATTGAATTTAGAAAAATTATACATCGGAGAACTAATGTTGGCAAGGTATGAAAAATAAGCATCTATGGAATAAATGTCAATTGACGATAGATATAGTTTTAAATAGGATTCAAGTACCTCTCATAGAAATATATATATTTTTAAATATTTACTTTTGTTTGAAAGCAGATTGGTCGATTTTTCTAAGTGTGCGTTCTAAGGACACTTCTATTATCTTTTAAAATTATTATATTAATAAAAATGTAATAAATTAAAATCCTGTTACCAGATTTAAGTCATAATGCATTTCGGTTTATTCATAAATACGTCAGTGATTATAAAATTTTGTTAATAGCTCGAAACAAAAATTTACTGTAACTGTTCGAAACTTGAAAGGAATTCGGAAGTATTTAAACTATCGAATAGTAAGTCACTTGAATAATATTCAAGGTGCAGCTTCTAGTGCCTATTTAAAATTATATTCCCCGATAGGACGACCATAAAATCTATTTTCAGTTGATTTTTATTCCATAGTTGCTTAATGTTTCTACAATTCCAAAATTACGTAATTTTCTGTTACTAATTTCCAATGTTCAATTTTCTGTTACATTATTTAATTATCAAGGATGTTTGAAAATATTTTTCTTAACAAAAATGTTTTTGATTTTTCAACATTTTTCGGAACATGTAAACTAACTGCTTTCTTTGAAAAGTTACCTAGAGAATTTATGCATTTTATTTCTAGAGCAATTGCTCTTGACATATCCAATGTTTTTGATAGGGTATGGTATATAGGTCTACTTCACAAGATTTCCAGCTACTGTATAGCTGGAAATGTCTTCTCAATTATTAAATCATTTCTCTCTGATAAGTTTATAAGAGTAGTTGTTGAAGGGCATGAATCCATAAGTCAGAAGCTCAGAGTATTAATGTTGGAGTGCCTCAGATCCATTCTGGGCCTAACTCTCTTCCTGACCTACATCAATGATCTCCCAAATCACATCCTTAGATCATTCGTAGACATCTATGCTGATGACACGATCATCTATGGCAGCAGATCAAAGGCCGTAAACGACCAAGTTTTCTTTTTCTCTCTCCTCTGATATTGAGCATGTGGTAGAATGGGGAAAGAGGTGGCTGGTTACTTTTAATGCATCTAAAACCAAGCTTCTATCTTTACATCATCAACTCTCTGATCCTCATCTGGTATTAATTGAAATGAATGGCTTTCGTCTTGAGAAAATGGTGGGATCCTTCTATCGACCCAGTATATCTCACTGCTGATACAATTCTCTATCTATATAAGAGCCAGGTATGTCCAAGGATGGAGTACTGTTGCTACATCTAGGCAGTAGCTACTAGAAAACTCATCCTGCCTTGACAAAATTCAAAATTGACTTCATAGCCTAGTGGTATATGCCTTCTCTTCCCTGCAACCTCTTTCTCACAGAAAAGATGTTGGGAGCCTGTCTCTGTTTTATCGTTATTTTCATGGCAAGTGCTCGTTTGAGCTCCAATCTATGGTCCCTCCTCGCCAAACTTTCACGAGAAACGCTTGTATAGCTGAACACACTATTAATAAGTTCTCCCACTATTTATCTGTACCTAAATCTAAACGTAGATTCTATGAACAAGGCTTCTTTCTTAGAACTGGACACCTGTGGAACTCTGTTCCGATTGCCTGCTTTCCAGCTGACTACAATATGATCGCCATAAAGTCCAACGTAAACAAGTTCTTAATGAGCTGTTCCCCTTAAGTAATCCAATTTACCAAATTTCCACTACTAATAATTACTACGATATTGTCCATTGATTACTGTACACTCTTTAACCCTTGTCCTCGAGTGACTTCTGAGCCTTGATAAGTGGTGATTTCTATGTAAAAAAATGTTTTACAATTAAAATAAATTTATATCGTATTTTGATGTTATTATGATTTTAATTTTAATAATTTAAAAACAATAAATATTTATCATTAGTACGAATAATGAAAATTAAGTTAAAAATTTAAAAGAATCGGTTTTGGAATAGGAAAATAGGGGCACATTTTTCCGATTCCGATACCTCCCGAATCTTTCGATTTTTTACAACCTTAAAAACTCATTTTAGTATAAAATTTCAGTTTTTTATTAGCTTTTATTTATTTTTTCTAGTTTCTATGTTACCTTATCAAAATGCCGCACTTTGGTACGTGCCGCCCGGGGCGGACCGTCCCTCACCCCCCCCCTTATTACGCCATTGTCTGACAGTTTAATTCGGGTTACTGGAAGTTGGAAAAAATATGAAACACCTTTTGTAAAGATATTAGAGGAATATCGAAGGCAAGTGTTCTCTGTGATATGATATAATGCATGCTTAACACCTTATTTATGTTGTGTAAAACATAACGGAATATTGATCATGTTAATAACGGTATCCGTTCGTAAAATATGAAACTTTTATTAATTGGTCATATAACACTGAAATGTTTTGCGCCTAGCTGTATAATCTATATGAATAAAACAGATGTATGTGTATGTGTAAATATTTAACCAGTAAACTACTGGTCATATAACACTGAAATTAACAGGAAAAAGTAATTATACACCAAGGGTGGTTTATAACGAGTAAGATCTTTGTTTGGATAGAATCTATCCAAGCAAAGATCTTACTCGTTATAACAAACATTAAGTGATAAGACAAAAGAATGATAATGAAGGACAGATAAATAGGACAAGTGATAAAATGACAAACACACAAATATCCACATACATAATACATCCATGGACTCACACATTAAGCACACACACAGTCATACACAAACATACACAGAGAGAGTAAAGATGATAAACATTCACACTCAACCTAGCAAGCTGAAATGTACTTTCTACAGCAAGAACACACCTCCTTTGACAAGCACTGCCCCAATTGAAATTATGAGAAGAATAGCGAGTCACATCAATATTAGCACTAAAAAAAAAAAGCAGGAATACCTGAGTAGGGAATGAGCATGAATACAATGATACCAAAAAATAAGAAAATAATAAAGGAAGTGCACAAATATTTCACACACGAAAACAGCGACCGCATTTATAATTGTCGAACAAAATAAGTAAAACAGTATACAGTATGGTTCAGAATCAATTATACCCACATGTTTACGTGCTGATATCCAAGGCCACACTGAGATAATTCGATCACCTCTCTCCCACATACATACACACATACATACATACACACGTACACACACATTCGTAACAATATTAGGTAGGTAACAAAATTTTATTGTCAACTTAATCAATTAAAAAAGAAAATTCCACCATGGCCCCCCTAAATTATTGCCATGGCCCCCAGGTTGAGAGTCTATGGGATAGATGATTAGCGCATACAGACATATATCGGCAAGTTGAAATGCGAATATCCAAGACAATAAAAGACCAATATTTTGAAAATATGTAACTACAGTAGAATCTCGGGAAACGGTATTGTCAGGTTAGGATGTGGAATACGATGTTTTCCGGCTCCTGGTTACGGGATTTGCCCTGCCCTACGGTGTTAATGTATAATATTATTTGATTATGTACATGTGTATTTTATACTGTACTGTATTTTATTACTAATTTTTAATGCCGTGTCCCGGGATTCTACTGTATACGAGTGCGTGTTCCTTGTAGCATGGTACATTTGAGATATATAGTTATAGGTTGTAGGTATATAAATATAAGATATGTATATATTAAATAATGAAACACTAAAATCTTTAAAACAACAGAAGACAAAGAGAAGAAACAAAAAGTGGTTGTAAGCAGGCAGGCCTGAACCCGCACCACAAAGGAGGAAAAGAACATGAAAAAACAAATGTGATGTCTTTGCTGATTGCCAATCCGGAAGTGGTGTAGGTTTAAATTAAAGCTAGTCCATCGAAAAGAGAGGATGGCTTTCGAAAACATCGGCGAAAAAGCACCCAGTTGTGGGTGAAGTGATTAATGTTTTTAGCCAACTTTTACGTATTTGTCGTCTGAAGGGTCGGCTTCACAACGATACCGATCTCGTGAAAATCCGTCGCCTGTCGAAAGTTTAAGGCAAGCAAACATACACACATATATACATACATTTAAACAAACAGGTGAAATTTATATTATAGATTATATTGGACGCAATATATAGTATGATTTAAAAAGTTAAATAAAATGAAGACTCGTATGCCACCACCGAGAATCAGAACCAAAACATTTAGCTTAAGACTTATTTTTGCATCTGCCGCTAATGACTGCGCCGTGAAGACATATTTATTGCAAGGCTAAAAATAAAAACACGGACTAATAGCTACTACGTTATGCGTTCGTAATGGCGGCATTCGGCCTTCACCTGGCTAATTTCATTTTTTTGTAATTTTCACACTTTTGCACCGATTTTTCCGGGCTAAAACCCAAATATAAAGTTTCGCATGGCTTTAAAGATCTTATATATGAAGTTTCATGTCTGTTGACCAAAAACTGTAGGAGGAGTTTGGTAGACAAAATTTTGTAAGCAAAAATATATACGTATACATAAATATATATAGAAACAATTTTGTGTTTACTATAAACTTTTTACACAAATATTATGCAAGTATAAATCAAGTAGAACATCTGCATTAATCTAATTACACGTAATAGTTAACTAAAGATGATCATCCCATCAGAAAACCAAAGAAACTAATAGGGAATTAATTAAAATGAATGTTTAAAAGAATATGCAAATTAGCTAGATTTTCTGCTAGTGAATGCAATTCCACGCCTCATACATAACAAAATTGTATTTTCTTTTTAAATAAATAGAGAAATGGGTTTTAATATGAATATCAATACACACGCTTGAAAAACGAATTTATAGGAGTATAGATATATATAGTCTTCCACGAACAGTACTGTTTCGGTGTATCATAGCTCGTCGTCCAAATGCCTAAGCCCCATTTGTTTACACAAAGAGCATCGCTTTATACGATAATGGCGGTTTCTTTATCACTTCCCAAGATAGGAAGCATCATAGTCATCCACATACAGTACTGTTTCGCTATATCATAGCTCATCAGTGCAGCTAGACAGGCAACTACCTCAAGCGAGGATCGAAACTCGACCGTCCAAACGACAGTCAAGGCTTCTTACCATTACGCTATTCGGCTGAGACGAGTAGTGAATTAACGATGTTTTGACATCGTCCAAATGCATAAGCTTGATTTTTTTTTATATATACAAAGAGCATCGCTTAATACACTAATGGTAGGTTCTATATCACTTCCCAACATAGGGAGATTCAGTTTGATGAAATTTGTTCTACGCGTTTCTATTGGTTTCTATTCATATTTGTTTTAAATATTTTATTAGCTCACGGACAAAAGCAATGCGATGAGCCAGTCTTGGTTTATAGGTCATAGGTTAGTGACCTTTGTTCAAAACAGATACATTAAAAAAATGCATAAAAATAACTTGAAGAACTTCCATCATGATAAGAAGCAGAATCGAAACAGAAAAAAAAGAAAACACTATTAAATCGAATAAGCTGTAATATGTGATATGCTATGAAATGCAATAACATTTACATTGGTGAAATGCATATTTCTGCATATAAACAATCCGTTAACAAAGCTGACACATAAAATTCATGCATTCTTCCACTGCCATCACGTACGATCCGCTCCCATAATGCGCAGATAATCACATATATGTTCGCGGAGATTCTAGAAGATTAATACAATCAAACACTTTTACCTAAAACGTACTTTCTTCAATATCTTATTTTTAGTAAAAAGTCTATAATAAAATTCTTTCATCAAATATTGTTTATGTGTGTGTGTAACTACGAATACGAGCCATAAAATTTAAAACATTAATTTAGCCAATAGTTATATCAAAATATAAAAAAACATGTAATCGATAAATTTTAGTTTCAAAATCCCGTTAGAAAAATAAAATTGTAAAACAAAATATCGGCATGCACCTCTTAGCTTATCTTACATCTATAATATAACTCACCTGTCTGTTTGTATGTATGTATGTATGTCCGCCTAAAACTTTCGACAGAGGCGCCAGATTTTCACGAGATCGGTATCGGTTTGAAGCTCGGCCCTTCGGACGACAAATATCGATCAATTGGGCTAAGAACATTGATTCCTTCACCCTCAACAGGGCACCTTTTCTAAAAGGAGAGGTCGCTTTTTTCGCCGATATTTTTTAAAGCCATCCCATCTTTTAGATTGACAAGCCTTAATTTAAACCTTTGCCACTTCCGGTTTGGCGATGGATGCAACGGCAAAGACGTCACGTTTTTTTTTTTTTTTTTTTTTTTTTTTACGTTCGTTTCCTCCTTCGCGGTTCGGGTTCGAGCCTGTTTGCCTATTATCACTTTTTTTTTTTTTTTTTTTGCTGAAGGCACCCCTCAAAACACCTGGGCAACGCCGGGCAAGCATGCGGGTATACAATAAAGCAGACTGGTATTGTTCCATTATGCTTAGATGAGCAAGTCTATTCTCTGGGTTTTGATTGGTTGCTCGTGCATAAATGCATGATCTATTATATAAATATTGCTTCTTTCAAGCAAGGATTTACTATTTATAATATGAACTATGTGTGAGTTACTTCCTCATAGGTTCCGAAACGGCTGGGCCTATCTTTTTGCAAATTTCACGCAAAGATGATTGATATGTCTGGCAGTGGTCTTAGATATGTTTCGTACAGAAATTCATCTCATAAGTATCGAAAATCGAAAAATATTCGATATCAAAATAGCCCTTCTTCTCTTATAGATAAAAAAGAATTTTACAAGGAAATATTTTACGTTACATCGGTCAATGGAAATAATAAAATTCTTGGCTGGTGTAACGTAAGATCGTCAAGCCCAAATATCAGCTGATATGATATTTTAAACAAACACAAATGGAATTTGATTAATGACATTATCTTTATTTATTTATTTATTTTTATTTATTTATTTATTTTTATTTATTTATTTATTTTTATTTATTTATTTTATTTATTTATTTATTTTTATTTATTTATTTATTTTATTTATTTATTTTTATTTATTTGTTTTTATTTATCTATTTATTTTTATTGATTTATTTATTTTTATTTATTTATTTTTATTTATTTATTTATTTTCATTTATTTATTATTATTTAATTATTTATTTTTATTTATTTATTTTTTATTTATTTGTTTATTTTTATTTATTTGTTTATTTTTATTTATTTGTTTATTTTTATTTATTTATTTATTTTTATTTATTTATTTATTTTTATTTATTTATTTTATTTATTTTTATTTATTTATTTTTATTTACTTTTATTTATTTTTATTTATTTATTTATTTTTATTTATTTATTTATTTATTTATTTATTTATTTATTTGCAAATTAGTCCACCGGGCAAATTATTCCTCGTAAGATATAATATTCAATAGAGAATTAATTCTATAATTATACATACGTAATGTGCATAAATTAAACTATGTTTAAGCGTATTGTACGACCGAGCAACGCCGGACGAGCCAAACATATTCTTGATAAATCTGTGAAATCTCAAAAGAACATAAATTGTTGCCATTATTTCTCGTCTCCAAGGGAGGCATTGTCTGCTTCAGTAGCTAATAGAACATGATGGTTTCAGTTTGTGCTGGTCATTTCCCAAACCATTAACTCACTGCAGCTGGATACAGGCCACCTCCCTGTGGACATCTGTCTGGTACTATCGCTGGCAAACTTGCATACTCTTTTACAATACATCTTTATGCATGAGTCAGAAATAATTAAAAACTATTACGCATGACGCTAATTAAATTAGACACACAAATAAGTGTACGATTTATGAATAATCAGGTGAAGTACCCATCAACTTTTTGTTTATTCTAAATATTCTGAAACATTCTGTGAAAAACTCTACTGCTAATAAATCATATATTGTGTCTCATGAGTTTGTATGTTTGTATGCTGATATGTATTTTCATAAACGATTCAAATTAATCTAGCAAATCTGGAATCTAATATTCTACACTAGTTTCACAATAATAGAAATAAAGACGATAAATTATTGGATAAGAAATTTAGATATATAAAAAAGCTTAAAGATTTGCAATATTGTTTCAAAACTAGGAACACAATTTTAGTTATATTGATGGGGAAATAGATGAAACTGGTTCTAGATCAATAAAATAGCTTAAAGATTAGCAATATAAATTCGACAACAAAAAACAATATCAGTAATTAAAGAATGGGGATTAATTGATAATGTAAAACTTGAAAAATCCTTGCTTATTAAATAATATTTTTGTTCTGAAAGACTAAATCCAAAAACCAAGGTGGACCTCCACTTTCATTGGAGTAAAACGTACATGGCGCTAAATAATATATTAATTAGAATACTTATTAATAGGATATATATATATATATACTATTATTAGATAAATATGTAAGAATTTAATTTCTGAATCGATATTATTTGAATTAAAACCATATATAACCGCAGAAACTTATGGCTGGACGGAAAACGTAGGTTAAATCTTTGATACTAAAATCAGTATCACGATTAAGATATGCATTATAAACTTATAATTTGAATAGGTTTGCCTAGATTTAATTGGTTTCTGTGTAATTGATAAATAAATCGTAAGTGCATATTAGGAATTTGCCAAACTTAGAACTCTGTGAAAACATTAAAATTTCGAACGTACAGAGTTAACTTCCTTTCAACGTCTAATATATCCTAAATCTTAAATTTTAGCTTAAGAGGTAGGATCGAAAGAAAATAAAAAAAAATTAAAAATAAATTTAGATCCTTAATTTTAAATGATGAATGAAACTGCACTGAATATAGAGTAATTTTTTAAAAAAATCTTCCTTATGGAATAAGTGTTAAACAAAAAATCGTTTTTTGAAATTACACAAATAGGTTAGCCGATATTTTTGTAAATAAACAAAGCAGAGTCCAGATATGAAACTAACATAGAATCGAAACAATATAGCTGAAGACTTAGTTGTTAGTCCGTATTAAAAAAAATAAATTTAAATGAAATAAAGAAATTTAATTGACGAAATTAATGAATAGTTTTAGTAAAACATATTAAGTGAATATAAGTAATTAGTGGTAACGTTGTATGATAATTCGATTGAACATTTTTTTAATAGAGATGCGAAAATAGGTAAATATAATAATCTTTTAAAAAACTTTGGAAAGATGAGACGCAGGTAAAATATTTTTCCATGTTTTTCCACATTAGGAAAATGGACCCCATACTGTTCATTGTTAAAGTGTTTTTTATGCTATACGTTTGACGAAAGGCTATCCTTGTGAAAATTTTCAAACGACATAATATTTGAATTTGTCCGAATAATCTTGAAACGATTGTAACTAACGATGAAATACACTAGTTTTTGCTATCTAGTCCTTGATGTCTTGATTTTGTAAAAACAATATATATATATAATATATATATATATATATATATATACTAGCATGAGTACCCGGCATTGTCCGAGTTGAAATGAAGTTCCCTTTGGACACACCTAAGAATATTAATCATTTTCATTATGGGTAAAATAAAAAAATCCAGAACTATTTCAAAAATAAACGAACGGATAAAAACATGTAAATGTAATCGCTCCAAGAAAGAAGTACGTGATACCCTTTCCATCAGATATTTCGGCAGGAGGGATACAAAGAAGAATCTATTATCCTGATATTGAACACTTTTTCTTACCCGTGCGTTGAAAAGACCCACCTCCACAAAAAATAAATATAAATCAAAACAACTTTTGTTTCAATAAAAATAACAAGTGCCCGAACGATTGCAAAAAAAAAAAAAATAGCCAAGTAGGAAGGCTCGAACCGTAAATGTGAATGAAGGGAAAAGGTAATTTGGAGTCTATTTTGCCCACTATACTAAGGCGACTTATGACTTTATGAACCTGAAAAAATAACTTTATAAACAATAACGCGTGTGTACTATACGTTTGTTTTTGTTGTTGTTTTTTTTTTAATTTTTTGTAAAGGCACTATTTTTTATTGGCTTTCGTAAATAAAAGAAATATTCGATTTGCTTTCTTTTTATGGGGGCGGTGATTCACTTTTTTTTAGTGGGGAGGGGGCTTTTTTGTTTCTAAATGTTTTGCTTAAGTTTGAATTCGAATCGATTAAAATTTCTGTATAGCCGTTTCGAGAATAATAATAAAAAAACAAATGAAATCTTTTCAGTTTATTCCTAAGTGTTTTTTTTTTTGCTTGTTTGAATATTTACAAGAACAAAAAATCCCAAACATTTTTCTATCTACTCGGAATAGTTTGTTCAAGCTAGAAACTTATTGAGATTAGCAAATTGTTTTATTTGGTTAAGTTTCCAAGGGGAAATAATTTTACGTCTTTAAAAAATGTCGACGTCGGAGATAATTCCCAATAAATTAAATTAAATATATTATCAATTAAATTGGTATTTAAAGTTTATTAAATAACAATTTTAAATAGAACATTTAAAACAATTCTCTCGCTAGAAACCGTAACTAACATACCGCTATTTAGTAAAATCGATTTTCCTTAATGCAATATGCAAATGAGATGACGTCTTAATTTGCAAGAATCATACTATATTGCAATAGAAACATGCGAGCATGAAAAGGAATACGATTTAGATTTAAACATGGAAAAGTAAAGGACTAGATATTTTATTTAAAAATATAATAAATTTATAACTTAAAATATTGCAGGACTAAGAATTTTTTAAATTCAATTTAACATTATATAATTAATTTTTAATACTGCAATATTTTAAGTTATAAATTTATTACATTTTTTTACTAGAATATCTTGTCCTTTTCTTTTTACAGTTTTAACAACTAGTCCTTTATTTTCGATATTTAAATCTTAACCATATTACTTTTCATGCTCGCATTTTCTATTTTAATCCATGATTTTTGCAGGTTTCCAGTAAATTCACTTATTTGTTTGATTTCAGTGTTATTTTTTGGCCCTATAAACATAATATACATATATGTAATAAAAGTGTACGGCACTCGTCTGCTTTCATTCTGTCTGTTGTTACTTCTTTTCGTGACAGCAGTGAATTATGAGCAACACTAGTCGCTGAAGCGACGTGATTGCTATGGAAACCAGTCATTAAAACGTCGCTCGCCTCCTTACGAATTTTTACGATTTTGAACACCAGTAAATTCATCATAACTTTTGTTTTACCGAACGATAATTGAATTTTTCTTTTCACAATGTAGATGAGAAGGTGATCTATAAACTGTAATAATTTAAAATTTAGTTGAAAATAAGTGAGCAGTGAAGCTTTAAAGCAGTTCTTAATGACTAAAACTGCCACTTTACCATACATTCAAACACTACCGTGTTTGAATATATAGAAATAAATGAAAGCGTAACGGATCTTTTGTATGTATTAATCAAATTGTAAACAAACAGACAGGAATACGAATATATATATATATATATATATATATATATATATATATATATATATATATATATATATATAAAGTTTATTATCGCTGTTTCTTAAACTAGTCATTGTTAGTTGTCCTTTATTAAAAGCACGTTGTTTTCTGAAATCTGAGTGACAGCAAGTGTCCCAGATTTTAAGTACTTTCTGCTTTTTATCCGTTATCTTTGCAAAGCACTTATTGTTTTTATTGGTAAGGTGATTTTCTCTGGAATTTTAATGGCAATAAGACTTCCAAGGATTGCAGTACTCCTCAAACCATTCTAGTTAAGGTCGTGATGAGGCTGTCTTTCCTTTGTCTTTCTATCTTAGAACATTTACAACCATTTTTTTGTAGTAGCAACCGATATTAATGCAATTTTGTTTTTTCTTACCAATCCTTCAATGTAATTCTAATTTCTGTCTTTTTTTCTAGAATTTTCGAAACTATTCCTAGTTTTTTTTTGTTTTTTTTAATAACTATTGATATTACGGCATTTCATGTTCCATATTCTCTTCAGCTCTCTAACAAGTTCCATGTATGTTTTTCTGTTTCCTTCAGCGTCACCACGTGATCTAACATTTGTCAGATTATTTTACCTTGTTTACTATTATCTACTCTGGTTTTCTGGCTTAGATGAGTTTATCTGTATTTTAATGTTGCAGCACATTTTATACCTTCTTTCATCATTTTTTTACTCCCTGCATTTTTTTTCATTATTCTTTACTTACTAGGAGTTTTCACACTAGTCATAAATGAGTATTAGCTGATAATAACCATAATTGTGTGTTGTATTAAACTGTTTTTATATTTTCTTTTATAAAGGATTCACTACTTATCAACGCCCGAAAGCCACTCGAGGATATGGATTAATGAATGTACAGTAGGGACTACTAATATAATACATAGTTCTATTTATGGATAGTTTAATATCATTTATAAAAGGTATTGAAAAGGATGGAATACTGCTGCCATATCTGGGCAAGAGCTGCTAAAAACAGCCTATCCTGCCATGACAGAGTACAAAATAGACTTCGTGGCTTAGTGGGGGATGCCCTTTTCTCTACCCTGCAACCTCTCTCCCACAGAAGAGACGTTGCGAGCCTATCCTTGTTTTATCGTTATTTCCATGGCACGTGCTCGTCTGAACTCCAATCTCTGGTCCCCCTCGCCAATCTTTCACGAAAAACACCCGTCTAGCCGAATCCACTGTGAAAAATTTCCCCCACTCTTTATCTGTGCCTAAATCAAAACGTGGATTCCATGAACAAAGCTTCTTTCTTAGAACTGCACGTCTGTGGAACTCTGTTCCGTCTGCCTGCTTCCCACCGAACTACAACTTGGATGTCCAACGTTAACAAATTCCTAATGAACCGCCCCCTTAAGTAAACACTTTATCAAATCTCCACACTAACGTAATGTACGTACTTGCAATAACCCTTATCCCTGAGTGGCTTCCGGTCCTTGATAAGTGGTGACCACTGTGTAAAAAAAAAAAAAAAAAAAAAGGTATTTTCGGTGTAAACAACTTCCTCAGTCCTTTATGGTCAATTTACTTCTGGTAGGATTTAGTTGATTTTCCAGAATATGCGATCCAGTTATAAGGTCTTAATTAGATACAACGAAAAAGGGTTAATACATACATATATATATATATATATATATATATATATCCGTTATTAATTGCAAGAAAATTTACTTTTCTACCTATGTATACAAATTTTTTTCTTCTAATAGTATTTTGAAGTTCATTTATTTCAATATAAAATTTCATTTAAATCATTAGAGTTATATTTCATCATGGCGACACTTTTTTGGCAGAAATGATCAAAGTTTGATATTTTTGTCATTTTCTCCTTTTAATTAGGTAGAAAAGTAAATTATCTGTTTGGAACAGATATTTGTTGTATATTTGTTTTTTGTTTTTGATTTTTCAATCCCCCAAACCATCAATCAATCAAATTTTTTATGACTTCTGCTAAAATCAGTATTGCCATGATAGAATGTAATTTTAATTTAAGAATGCAATTCTAATTTTAGAATGCAATTCTAATTTTAGAATGCAATTCTAATTTTAGAATGCAATTCTAATTTTAAAATGCAATTCTAATTTTAGAATGCAATTCTAATTTTAGAATGCAATTCTAATTATAAACGATTAAATGAAATTTTAAATTGAAATAAATAAATCCTAAATTTTTTTTTTTTTAAAAGTATAGCAATTTACTTTGGTAACAGTTATTTGTTGAACATTTGGTTTTGTTTTCATCCCTTTTTTCGTTTTTAACACTATTTTAACTGCATTTTTGCGTAAAGCCCCTTCCCCTCGCAAAAAACATACACAAAAACCAAACAAGTCAAGCAAACAAATCCGTAAGTAACAAACAAATCATAAGTAACAAACAAATCATAAGTAACTAGGACCATTTGTTTCTTGATTTGCTCAATATTTCCAGGCAACGCCGGGACACAGATTCTGTTAGTTGAAAATTAACATGTGATAACTTTTCACAAAATCTGGACTCCATTACTAATGGAGATTTGATATCTGCCTGTATGAAGTCGAAACACTATTATGACTATCTTTTAATGCTAAATTCAATTTACTGTTCTATTTCAGACGAATATATTATTAAATGCTCAATTCAATGAGAGTAGTGTAGTATCTGTGCTGTTGTATCAAGACCAGTATTTTAAGAATTCCTCTCTTTTCTGGGGGTATAGTGTGTTAGTTGTTCTGTGGTTATGGTACTCTTCTCCCATAAATGACGTTCTTCCTTTTTAGTATAGCATCTGTTCTGTGGTCATAATATCATCCTCCCAGGGATTACCTTTTTTTTTTTTGGTGGAGGGATTAAAGTATAGTATCGGTTCTGTGGTCATGATATCGTCCTCCCAGACATTATCTCCTTCTTTGATAGGCGAGGTATTGTTCTAATTGTTCATCATATATATTAGCAAAAATATGCGATGAAAATATACTATTGCTAGTATGATTAACAATTAACTTTTTGAACCTGGTGTTGTCCGAGTATAATATTTTCAGACTTAAAAAATTAAGGTAATACAGGGTGATTTAAATAAGTTGGCAGATTTTTTTCGTAAAGGCTCTTTTATTGATAGTACTCACATGAAACTTGAATCGCTTTCAAAGTAATCTCCTCCGGCTGCAATGCACTTGTACCGTTACAACACCTTCTGGCAGGCCCCATGGAATACCTGTTGTGTGAACATGTCAATGACCTGCATTACAGCCTCTTTCATCTCCTCAATTGTTTCATAACGATAGCCTCTAAAGTTTTCCTTGACTTTAAGGAAGTCAAATGGAGCAAGGTCTGGACAATAGGGAGGGTGAGAAACTGCCTTGATGCCCATCTTGGTCTATGACAAGGATGGAGTTGTGGGCTGTTACATTCACGCAAATCTTCCACATCTTCAGTTCCTTGCAAATATTTGTTTGTACAGTTCCTACACTAATATCAAACTGTGCACTTATTGTCTCTATGTACACGACGGTTTTTATCCATGAAATTCTTTATTTGGCCAATCACCTTTGGTGTTCTTACTTCCTTACTCTTCCCATACCCTTTATCATCCCTCACAGACTCCCTGGCTTCTTTGAATCTCTTATGCCATTCCAGAACTGATCCTTGATTCATACAAGATGGTCCAAAAGCAGTCTGAAGTATTCCACACGTTTTTGAAACATTTTCCTTTCTAAGTTTAAAACAGAATTTTATTGCATATTGTTCCTTTAAAGTATCCTCATATCCAGATTGCATGTTTGAAATTAACCAACTGTGACAATCAAGCTTTAGTATGGTGTATTCCAATTTCTGCTGTAACTGTTCATTTGAACCTGAAATCATAAAAATTGGTCGATTATCTCATAAGATATTTTGCAATAACATACGAAATTTTGAAGAGTCTGCGTCAATCTTAAATGCCTGTACAAAACTACTGAAAACTTATTGAAGATACCTCATATTTTATCATATTCTCATATTTATTCTCATCTTTATTTATAATTTAGATTATTCTGACTACTATTCTCACCTTTAGTGTTATTTGCACAGCGTTTCGGCTGATCTGACCTTCAAACTTTTTCTATGTGTATTTTTTGTAACTTGGAATCATTCTGTCAAACTCTGAAATCTACATAGAATTTTGGACAACACTTTATTTAATCCACGGGGGAAGGGGGGTAGCATGCTGACGTCCCGTCAGATATGATTGGATAAAAGTGTGGCATAGTAG
>NC_136497.1:6165285-6320285 GCF_053919585.1 Euprymna scolopes | reverse complement strand
TATATATAAATACATATATATATATATAAATACATATATATATATAAATACATATATATATATATAAATACATATATATATATATAAATACATATATATATATATAAATACATATATATATATATAAATACATATATATATATAAATAAATATATGTATATGTATATATAAATAAATATATGTATATATAAATAAATATATGTATATATATGTATATATATATAAATAAATATATGTATATATATATGTGTTTGTGTATATATATATATGTGTGTGTTTGTGTGTATATATATATGTGTGTGTGTGGATATATATATATATATACATTTATCTAGTGTTTCATTTTCAAATTAAATATGTTTTTAACTCATTTCAAAGTGTTTTTAACATCTTTTATTAAATATTTGCTGGTATATATATATATATATATATATATATATATATATATATTAGTGTATAAAGTAACCTATAAAAAGTTGATATACATAATCCAATTAACTAATATAAGATTTTAGTATGACTAAAACACTTGAAAAAAAACTTTGATGTCCTCTACAACGTTTCATGCCGATTTTATTGTCACTGTGTGTAAACTTCACTAATATTTTTCGATGCTGATTTCATTGCATCATTGATTTTTCCAACCTCATAAATGATTTCATGTCTTCTCATTGGACAATTCCATTATTGGGCGAGTAGCGCTACTAATTAAATGGATTAAATCATTTAATTTAGTAGTGCGAAATGCGTGTGAATTCGTTTTTATTAATTTGTGCTTTTTTAAAAAAAACAAACAACACAGAATTTTATGAAACTACAGATATCAGAATGTGGATGTGATTTAGAAGTCGTTAGGTAGCGAGGGGTTCACGGGAAGGATTTGGGAAGGAGGGGGAAAAGAGAACGGAGAAGAAAAGAGGGGAGTTGAAAATGAGGCAAAAGAAATGATAGGGAGGAGGTAGTGGAAAGTGGAAGGAAAATAGGGGAAAGGGGAAGTAAGAAAGAATAACTGGATGACAAAAGACAGAAAATGATGACTGAAGAGCAGGTGGAATTGAGGAGAGGGAGGGGGAAAAGACAAATAACAAAATGTTTGAAGGACGAAAAAAAAAGAACACATTTTAAACTTTGTTGCAATCAGTAATCCAACAATGTCATCAAGATGTTCGAATGTAATGACTGATTTTCAACATCCAAATAACACTTGGACTTTCGAAATGATTGGATCCAAGAACTCTTCAACATCCCTTATCTTGATTCATTAACCAATTCTCTGCCATCTGTACTAATATGAGAAATGTATATCCACTAACAATTTTTCGGCTTTAAGAATTGATTTGGGAAGAAGGAAAAGATTTTTTTTTCTTATTTAATAAAAAGGAATTCTGGAGGAAAACGTTATATCATTCAAGCTTTATTAACAATTCTGTTTTCTCATTCTTAAAATGAATTTTTTTGTTTATAACAAAAGCAAAAATTCGTTTGTAATTCAGACGCAATCATCAATCTATTCATTGCTTATGTATTTTAATGGGATTTAAATTATTGTCAATAAACACAAAAAATTTTTAATTTTTTTAAATTTTCAAGAAATTCGATCATTTTTAGAGATTTAAGATGCTTTTAAAAGTGTTCAACTTTTTAAAAGTGCATCTTTTTCCATTGTGTAATGTAATGACTTGGTTTTCAACATTTTGGGATCAGATTCTTGAAGCTCAAGTGTACCTCAATATTATGAGTCCGTTGTATTTTTTAATAATAAATTATATTATTAAACTTTTTTCACCAGATTTTAACCATTATTAAAAGACGCAAAGTAATGTTGTTCCTAAAAAATTGACCAAATTCCAACAATTCTAAAACATCCAAATGGTAGCTTATCTTTAAAAACATTAATCTTTTCTATGCTCAGAACTTCCGTAATATAAGCTTTTCTTCTCCATTGAAGTTTTAAAAATAATCTGTGATTCGATTTTTTTCCACTTATAAAAGACCCTTAAAAATGTCTCCCGCTATCCAACAGTGCTTTCTTCTATACATAAAATTAAACATGTGGAACACGTGACCACGAGAGTGTTTTTCTAACGACTACAAGGTGGTTGATTTTAAGTTTAATGTCTACAAATATTTGCCTTATCTTCATATTAATTAATCAGTTCTCAATCCTTTCATAGTTTTTCTATAATCCAATTGAAAATTTCCCTGACCCTTATCCTCGAGTAGCTTTTGACTTTAGCAATTAGTGATCCATTAGTAAAAAAAAAAAGCTTAAATGTGACTGGATATTATGAATCAATTATAGGACGCATATTTCAACTAACAAATATATTTTACAATTTTACAATCATGAATGTAGCGTGGATACTGTCAGACGAACAAAGAAAGAAAGAAAAAGAAAATTCCAACTCAGAAATTTTTTTATTATTCAAATGAATGAATTTATTCGTGTTTCTTCCTAAACAACGCAATTTCATTATCTTGCCAAAGTCTTTTTGCATACATGTGCTTTTTAAAAGTCTCTGTCCTCACTACCTTATGCTAGCCAGTACTTTCTCGCCCTTGTATTTACACGTCCATCTTCCCTGTCATGCAACATGCTTCTCTCATCGATCACGTTGTGTATATTTTCCTTTTCTTATGATGCGAGCTCATGCAGACTTTTCTAATTTGCATATGTGCTTAACAGTTACTGATGCTAATATTTTCATTTCAGCTGCTGCTGATTTTTCTCACACATGCTCATATGTGCTCTGTTACATTCATGGAGATTTGGTATCTGTCTGTCTGAACCTATATTATTACTTCTATTAATGCTCTATTGTATTATCTTTTAATCCTCAATTCAGGGCAGAGGTAGTGTAGTATCTGTTTTGCCATGAGATAATCCTTCCAAGTATATATAAAAAAAATGTGATATTATGAACCCATTATAGGACGCATATATCAACTAATAAATGTTACATTTCACAATCTAATAGTAATGACGATTTGGTATCTGTCTGTCTGAAACTATACTATAACTTTTATTAATGCAACATCGTAATATTTTTTAATCATTAAATCAAGGCATAGTGTAGTATCTGTTCTGTTGTCATGAGTCCATAATTCCAGGTGTTACCTCCTCCTCCTATTGAGAGAAGAGGCAGTATAATATATATTCATTCTTCATGATCCCATCCTCCTATGCTAGCAGAAATATGCAACCGGAAGGAGTATATATTTGTTAGTGTGCTATAATAATAAATCTGATTTCCAAAAAAATATTCTCACGTGCACAAATTGAATAAAAGAATCCGATATTCCAAAGATGCACTTTTTACAGAACAAAGCACCAATCATGATTGGTTTATGACGTTTTTACAGACTCGAGTATTTTGTAGATTAGGAATGTTATCTTACCTTTCAAGCTGAGATTGAATTAACCTCATGCCATCCTGATCTTGTCATATAGTAAGCTGATATCAAATAAAGTTCACACTATTTAATTAACGTTTCGCTTACAGGAGGAAAAGGTGAACTGGGCTCATCAAGGAAAACAAAAACACATCTGCTGATTGAACATGTATGACAAATTTTGGATGATCCAGTGGACAAAAATGCCACACGACCATGAATGTTTATGACGTCATAACGTTTTTGCCCACACGACCATGAATGCTTATGACGTCATAGCGCTGCAAAATAAGCATTTTGAACATAATAAAATAAAATGCGCATCAAGTTCCTTATATTACGTTGTGATTTGGCTTTCAAGCGCACTTGATGTGTATTTTATTTCATTCAAATAAAAACGTTTCTATATGAACTCTCATCCTTGACATTCTGAACATAGTTTTAGTTTGATACGAGTGCATGACTTTTCAGTCTCTTGCAACGACCGTATTATTTTACAGTTAGTACTGGAAATAAAAGTTTTCATATTTAAAAAAATGATTACTTATGACTTATTGTCGTATTAAAAAGAAAAAAAAATAAGCAGTTACGATGTAAAAAAAATGCAATTTACGTACCTCGAAATAAGAAAAATGTTTTGTATTTATTGAATCAACCGCTGATAAGAAATGCCAAATAAATGATAGAAAATCCAAAACAAAAATTTTTTAAAAATCTTTTAACCATGTTTAAATGCAAAAGAAAAAAATGTTGAATGTAAATGAAAGAAGGTTGTTGTTTGTTTGTTCGTTTTAATTAAAGAATTGAATTGGAATTTTTTTTCTTTAAATACCAATGTAGCCCTCAGTTGATTTAAACCTCTGATAAAGAAATTGAAATAAGGAAATTGTTTTTGTTTTTTTTTTTTTTTAATTAGCAGCCGAAATTACAAAACAATACTGTTAAATGAAAAAGAAAAAAAACAACCACCAGTAGGTGTACGCGAACCTCAGAACTAATACTTATGAGACAACCTCCTAATTCACTAGAGCACAGCGCTGATTGCGAAATCACATTGGAAATTATTTTATTTAAACAAATTCTAAAAACAATGCTTGTCGCATGCATAGTGGTTGAAATAGTTTAGAAAGAGACCCCGCCCCCTCTTCATTTAAAACTCTATTTGTATATGAAATAATTGACCATTCTTTACTCTGCTATAACCCGTCTCTGAAATACATTGATCCAGGGTCACATACACACATTTGCTCCGAATCTTTTTTTTCTTTTTCTAACGACTATTCTTTAAAAGGAATGTAAAAAGATTCTATAGTTGTCTTTTCACTGCACAGGCCGTGATCGTCCACTTGTTGAATTTATTGCTTGCTTCCAATACTGATTAGTGTTAATCATGTGGTGTCTGTCACTGTTATAACAAAAAGGTTCTTCCTCTGAACAAAACCGCAACTCCAGTTTGAAACGAGTAAACAGACATACCGAAATTGGAAAAGCACAATGATACAAAAAGACACTGAAAAGGGAACTAACCCAGTAAGCAGTAATTTACTTACCACTGAAATCAATAGCTCGACCAAGAGGATGAAATTTATCAATCCCTATTTTATTTTAAGAGATATTATAATGATGCTTATTTCCTTCTACAGACCCACAAGTCAAGACAAACATATCTTTCAACCAAACACAGTCCATTAACTTGATCCAAAGGCCCACGAGAATTACAGTAATTTAACTTAACTCTCTCCCTGCTATGATGGAATATATATTTATAAGTGTTGGGATGATTAATCGCAATTGGGAATCGGAAGATTTGGGGGAATTGGTATCGGAATAATTTTATCTTTATTTTCCAATGGTGAACGGAAAAAAAAATTGATGCCTATTTTCCAATGCCCAAACGATTCTTTTAATTGTCTTGTTTTTTATTTGGTAATAATGATAAAATAACAAGTATTTATTGATTTTAAATTACCAGTAAAATTAAAATCGATAGATCACTCTCCACAAGCGTATTTTGACGTTTAGGGAATATCTGCATATTTAACATGTGTTTTTACGAAAATTGGGGGAAATAACAATTTTATAGCTGAATAATTAGAGATTTATAGAGAATCGGAATCGGGAATGTAGCATGGAATCGATAATTGTATTGGAATCCGACAAAATATTGGAATCATCCAATCACTTACACACACACACACACACACACACACACACACACACACACACACACACACGATCATTTGAGCTATGCCACAAAACAAGACCGTTTTAAAACTATACATTGTATATGTATGGATATAAAAGCTTATTGCACCACAAAGAATACTATAAAATCATACGCTGTTTATATATGTATTGCATAAGGTGTCGGATTTCTGAAGAGACATTACTTTTCTCAGCTCCAAGTGGTTCACAGTCATATCATGGAACGTTATAACCAACAAGACATTACTATTTCGAAGGTGTCAGCTCTTTTCTACCCATCTTAGCCAATTGCATCAGAGGGATCATTTATGAAGATCAGAAATAATGTAGATGCAAATTCGCATTTAGATGATGTTGTTTGAATACACAGTCATCGAGAATGATCCTGTTCTTTTTGTTAAAAATTATCTGATTATATTAAGTTGCATTTCGTTTTTATGAACGTCTTCCAGCAAGTGGTTTCACGTCTTGTTTGGAGCGCCTGACATTAAAAAAAAACTTTTAAATCTTGTTTATATGTGTAAGTAATTTTACATTAGTGTAACGTTGTCCGGGAACCAACACGTTGTAGCTTTCAGTCGCAAAACAGATAAAGAATAGGAAAGAATTCATCCCACTTTTTCTTTGTAACAACGACATTTATTTTCTTTTTGTTACGGCCGTGATGTCCCCAGCCAGGTTCTCCTGAACGTCACTCATGCCGATAATGTGATCTTGAATGTGATCTACGGCTCTAATGTGGCCGTGCTCTTTCTCTCTTGTTTTTTTTTCAACTTTTTTCTGTACTGATGACATCATTTCGTATGCATTTGCATACGCACGATTGAATGGTACACAAAAAAAAACGAATGTTATAAACTCTAGATATCGATTACAGTCTTATGAAATATCTAAAAGATTCACGAAAGTTTCATTTTGTTGCTTGAGTTTTCAAACTACAAATAGCAAAAATAAATAAAAAAGTAAAAAAAACGATTAGTAGAATAAAGACAAAACATTTTTATTGATTCGCAGTCACGATGTTCAATTACTAACAAAAATTCTATTTTTTACATTTGTTTCAAAGACCCAGGAGTAAACATAATAAATACTAATTAAATTCTGACCAATGTAAAAGAAGTTTGTCATAATTTTCTTATTTCTTATTCGCTGATTTTTATTACCATTTAAGAAATTAAGTTTCTGTTTCATTTGGACAATGAAAACACAAAGATAATTTCTCTAGATAACTAGTTGCACAAAGTCTTAATCTCCTTCAGGCAATAAGTCTAGTATATTAGATTATAATATTTGTGTAGTATGATGAAGAATTCCGAACAAACTAAAGTCCATTTTATGTCTTTCTTGGCCGTTCTTCATTAAACACAATACAGTGTTGATTAATCAAACTTTAACAGTTTAATCTTCAAAAGGATACTCCCCCCTATATATATATATATATATATATATATATATATTGGACGTTTTAGCTGTTACAAACGTGGAAAAGTTATAACTCACTGACTTAAAATGAGTGCTTTATTCCACATTGATAACTGAGTATTGTTAAATTTGTGGTCAATTTCATATCAAATACTAATCTCTCGAAACCCTAACTCTGCAACCAACAGATACCATAATACGAAGTTCGATACACCTTATCCAACAAAGGTCCACACAAAAATTCCATTAGATCGGCTCAGTAGTTTCCAAAAGAAAATAATGAGACAGACAAACAGGCTAAGAGAAATATGATATAGATCTTTGAATAAAAGCCAACATCATGTCAGAACACAAAAAAAAAAATCAAATCCTATATTATATCGATTACTCGGACGTTAATCTTATAATGCTTTAGCAGATGTAATCTTCGTCCTTCTTCAGGTAGGTCTCGAACTCTGGAATCTCAAGGGAATTTTGAATAGAGAGTAACTTCCTCTTGTTCCGTCAGCCATGAGCTGGTAAAAAGAAAATAGTTGGTAATTGTATTCTTTGTATTGCCTAAATTTAGGATTGAACCTTCAACCTCAAGAAGACACTTAAAACAGATTACTACTCAGCACATAGACTTGAAAATATTTTTTTTTCGTCAATATTTCTAGTATAAATTTTAGGAACCTTAAACATGTTCGTTTTATCTATCCCCCCCCTCCTTTACAGACTTGGCGTCTTTTATGAATAATTTTTACTTAGTACGTTTGTATATGGCTATGTATTTTTACAAGCTACATGAGAATATAATACAAGATATATAAGTTATGAAAATATATATGGCAATTAAGCTACACAGAATTTTTGCATTTTATCCCTGTGAGGACTAGTTAGAATAATACATGTTTTTTATGTATATATTTGGTCTTATGTTTGCTAGCTAACCAATCAGATTCTTTCTTATATCCGTTTCTGTTTTCACCAGCCAATAGCTGATTTTTTTAACAAAGAATCTGATTGGTTAGCGAGCATAGATATAAAAACATGTGGTAACAACAATTCTATGCATTAGCCTGATGAGTCCTTACGTGAATGAAATCCAGAAAATTCTGTGTACTTTATTGTATATATTTTCATAACTTTTTTTTTAACCTAGCTCTAACATATTAAATACTGAAAATCAAATATCTTCAAATGCATCTCCTTAGTAAATTTCATGTGGATACATGATATATGTAAGCCTACCACCCAGAAATATCGTTTTAAACTCTGGTCGATCAGCAGAAGCAACACGGATGTGTAAAATGTAGACAAAATTGATTTTGTTTTGAAAAATCTACTGTTTCCTGCATAAAAGGGCATGTATGAAATTAAAGAAAATTCAAAAGACCTAGCTTTTTACTAATGATTCCCCAGTTATCAAGGCTAAAAGCCATTTGAGGATAAGCGTAAAACTGTTTTCCTTCTATATACAGCCTTAATATTTTCAAGATTAAGGTCACTAAGCATCTCATGTATTTGCAATAACCATCTTTCATTCTTGTTAACTCATAACATTAAATGGCTTCACATCTTGTCTGGAGCGATTTCCATAAAAAGATATTTTCGTTTTACTTGTTATATTCACAAGGTTTGGAACGATGTAACCTCCAACCTTCTTCAGGTGCATCCTATCAAACTTTGGAATCTGTACAGAATTTCAACCTGAACTCTTTATTAATCCACAAAGGTTGATTGTTCTTGTTCTTTCAGCCAAAATCGGGATTGAATTGTGAAGTAATTCTTACTTTTATACTTAGGAGCACTTGTAGTGAGTATTGAATTGTCAACCTCCAGAAGGTTATTACTTAGAACTGATTGTCACCTAATACCTTTATCCGTTGCAGAAAAGTGTTAAGTAATCCAAATTATCAATAAATGAAGAATATACTGAGAGGATTGAAAAAAACTGAGGACGCTTGAAAATAATTCGCAGCAACACAAAAGATAATACACAGAAAGTTCCATTACCGTTTCTATCGACAAACAAAAAAGAATTGCAAATACATGCATGTTTTTTTTTGTAAAACAATAGTTAATTTCTTTTTATTAAGTCTATGATAACAAATAAATGAATGCAGACAATTTTCTATCAATGTAAATCTCGCTTCCACTCTCACTTGCAGTATATTTCCATACAGAAGTTCGTATGATTACACATTATTCAATAATCACCCTATTTCTTCAATATGATGGATAGAAAAAAAATAGTGCATGAAAATACCAAACTTCTTCCAATCTACCGGTAATATATATTGGATATTTCTTATCGAAAGCTCGGACAAGAAACAAATATATAGAGCGAAGTATTCCTTTTTCCAAAATATGATTCTGATCTAACAGTTATTTTAAATGTTTTATTTATAAGCGTGACAAGAAAGTTATTGCGGTTTTTAACTTTTAAATTCAGATAAACATACGCACCGTCAGAATCAACACAAGTAAAAAATCTTGCGTTCTGGTGGCGATGAAGTTGCTAAAGGCGTTTTTCGCTTAGGTTTTCGAAACATTTCTCATGCAGAAAGTTGATGCTTGAAAATGTGGTAGTCAGTAGGTGAGAGGTATAAAGAGTATGGCAGATGAGGCAGTTTTGTAATCCAATTCGCTCAACTTCTGCAGGGTCGATTTAGCAAAGTGCGGTTGAGCATTGTCCTGGAGGAGATCTGGGCCATTTCTGTTGATGAATGCTGGGTGTTGTTGTCGAAGTTTCTGATGCATTTCATGCATGTCACTGTTGAGAGTACTTCTTCGCCTGCATTCAAAAAATAGTAATGGATAAGTCACAAATCACAAAATAGTAAGCATGGCCTTCTTCTGACAGTTTCGCCATGCAAGGTAAGAATACATTTGTTTACTTATTTAAGTGCATTTAAATATTGCAACACCTAAAACAGTTCTGAATTTCAATATGAGTAGTATTTATTATATTCGGATTGCAAATGGCCCGTCATGCTAAATTCAGTGCAATTCTGTTAAATAGTTTTGTAAGCATTTACAATTACTAGTAGTTGTATCGGTGGTGGTGGTGGTGGTAGTTATTACGTATATATGTGTTCATTCGTTTGAGTATTGATCAAGTGTTGTAATTTCTTATAGCAAACCTATCATCTCAAAGATGTTTTATGTCAAATTTTGTGTAATTCAGTTAAGTATTTTTAGAGCCTAAAATTGGCCAACAGACATTCAAACCATTATGAATTATAATAAAAATGTGTACATTCCGGTTTTTATGTCACGTTTTGTAAGAATAGTCTTAATTACACACAGTTAACAGCCTAAAAAAAACTGTGAATAAAAAGGAAACACATCTCCTGTTCTTCCTCTTGATGCTGTAATCATCAACACAACCGAAATATAATGGCACTTAAAATCTGTTTGTTGGTAATCTAAGCTGGATTACAGCACTTGAAAGATTGCTGCAACTCTCTAAGCAACTTTCAAAAAAACAAGAAAAGAAAAAAAAATTATGCAAGAGAATCAAGATAAATCCAAATGACAGCTCCGTGTACTTGGCATTTTACAGACGTGCAAAGAGATTTTTCCCCATCTCAACGATTCAGCCATAATGTACAATAGAGAAGTTTACTAGTCTTATTGCTTGACAGTCCAAAAATGTCCTCTTAACGACAAACTGCAACTCAAATCTGTCATTAGCTGATGATCATGCCATCTTTGAAAACAAAAAAGGATTTTCTTTGTGATAATTTTAAACATGAGAAGATTAGTTGATCCATTTTAGCTGATACTCTACGGTGCATAATTATCTGGAAAGAGAACTTGAATGCCTACTGGAGAGAACTTGAATTCATACGAGATGTTATCCTCGAGTGTCTAAGGTCGCTTTGTGCAGGAATTTGTCAGAACAACCTGGCATGAGTATATGTTTCCTAAGAAGTAAACCCTGGCTAAATGTCATAAATCACATAGAATTTGCGACTCAAATCGCTAACTGACACTGGCTTTTATGAGGAATGGTACACCTTTTACAAGTAATAACCTAAAGCTTGATACTCCACCAGACTAGGTGAATTCTTGTCCTGGAATCCATTAAGACTAAAATACCAAAAAGAAGGTATATTATAACATATTTAAATGATCAATTGGAAAAGGAAAATTGTGTTCTGAATTTCTTTACTAATTCAGTGTTTGAGACGTAAAAGAGGACATAATGGAATATTTGAATATGTCTGTGTATCGATATATACAGATCAAGTGTTAGCCCCAGAATGTGGGCCCCTTGATTTCTGAGAACTTTGAAGCAAAATGAAACGAACGAGACTTCCAGGAGAGAACTTGAATACTTATTGGAGAGAACTCGAACGCCTACAAGACACTATCTTCGAATGTCTAAAGTCTCTTTGCATGTCTGTATGGATAACCTGGCATGAAGATATTTCCCCTACAAATAAACTGTAACTAAAGATTCAAAATCACATAATATTCACAAATAATATCCCCTCGGTATGATTTCCTAACACTGGTTTATACAAGAAATGATGCACCTTCTGCAAGCGATGTTATCTGTAGTAACAGCATGAAACTGGATGATCCACCAGACTAGATTAATTTTTGTCCTGGAATTCAATAAGACCAAGAGGCCACTCAAAACATATGCCACGCGTAACATTATGCAACGCGTAACATTATGCAATGCGTAACATTATGAAACATGTAACATTATGAAACATGTAACATTATGCAATACGTAACATTATGCAACACGTAACATTATGCAACGCGTAACATTATGCAACGCGTAACATTATGCAACGCGTAACATTATGCAACGCGTAACATCAATAAGTGAGAGGAAATTTAATGTTCTTAATTCTTTATTAACTCAACGTTTTAGAGATAAAGGAGAATTTCATGAATATTCAAATATTTGTGGGTCTCATATAGAAATCTAGTGTTAGCCTCAAGAAGAGGCCCCTTGATTTCTCTGAATGAAAATGAAACAAAAAGTGAGAATCTAGTTATCACCGCAAGCAACAACATATGACGTCATCTTGCAACGTCTAAATCTAGTTAAAAAAAAAGAAGGTAACATTATTTTATTGTATTTTCTTCGTTTTCTTTTGATATTTTGAATGCCATTCAGTGCCAGATTCATTCAATGCGGATTAAAGCATTTATTCTTCATGCCATTAATGTATTTGAATATTTGTTTTTCAACCTAAACAAAAATTATGCCACAAAAGTGACTATTATTTGGGATCATGTTAACAAGAGACTGTGTTATGAGTTGAACAGCAAGATGTTTGTTCACATTACATTTAAACTTCTGCATGTAATACAGTCAGGAAGCAAGAAACAGGAGAGGAATTCCAAAAACTAGCAGTCAGAAGCAAGAAACTATTAGAGTAGAATGCTTTCTGTCATATAGGGACGTCGAGTGAAGAGGTGGAATTTTGTTACTTGTTAGTAATGCTTGACTCCTGCTGTTACCAATATAGATTTTACAATTGTCAATAAAAAAGTAAATTATTGGTTAACTAAGGTGAAACTGTGGCGACGAAAAAACGACATTAGTATTTAATGCAAAAATTAGCACAAATTTAATCATATTCAACAAACAATTTAGCATAAAGCACTCATTTTAAATCAATGGGCTATAACTTTTGCGCATTGTTTTACGGTTTAAAAAATCTTTTTTTTTTTAATTTAACTTTCACCTCAAACAAGGCACAGTGCTACTTTGAAGTTGGGGACTACTATCGGGGACATAAGTTGCAGGGACATTATGAAGGGAGATGAGCAGCAAGATGTCCGTTCACATTACACTTGAACTTCTGCATGTCAGTACAGTTAGAAAAGCAGAATCCCGGAAGGGCGTTCAAAAGTCTAGCAGTTCTGGGGAAGAAACTATTCGAGTAGAAGACTTTCTTACACCTAGATATTTTAAGAAAGAAAACGATTTCAGATTAGATTCATTATCACAGTCGATGATAATAAGCTTGATACACTAAGAGTGACAATCGTTTTTTATCTCTTGTATATAATTTCTTACCTTACAAATAAAGATGCTGAACATAAAAGTTGAAAAAATTACGTTTCAAAAACTGATTTGAGAAATTAGTGTTGCAAAACCACAAAAATCTACAAAAAAAAACTATAAAAAATGCGAATAACAATGACAACGAACGAGATAAGCTAATATTGGTATCAATGTTTTTTCTGAAACAATAGAGGCATACTATCGATGAACTATAGCGATTGTGTTTCGTTTCCACTGAAAGGAATACAGGCATAAATAGTCCGCCATGATGCGAAGTATATAATGAGACAAAGGAGTCAGCCATGTGTTTTCAAAAAGTGGTGGGTATCCAAGGAACGGGTGTGCAGAGGCACATGCTTCTCTCTTCTACTTTCTTGGCATAAAAACGGAGCTTGTTCAGCTGCCTATTCGATAACTGTGCCATTTTTGGGATGTTCATTCAGCCACACATATATGTACACAGTCACAGAATGTTTCTTCTTCATCACTGCTTTAATTTTGAACTAGCTGAAGTATCCGAATTACATAGGGATGAATTTTTAACAATCTTTAAAATTACACCAAATTTTTTGTTCTTTTATAGAACTTCGCTGAACTGAAAATTAAGTGTTGAAATTAATTGAAAAATTATAGTGTATTTCTATATTTATAACGGTAGCTACATTCTTTATAAGGTCGTCTCTTCTCTGTTCTCTTTTTTCAGTTTTTGTTCCCCCCCCCCACACACACACTCTTCTCTCTCTTTCCTCTCCCCGGATGTGTCGGTTTTCTTTTGTATATACATTTATTTTATACCTCATTAAAACCGTCCTCTTTTCAGACCTTAATTCATGGTACTGACAGAACCGACTATCTGAAGATATTGGTTTTCTGACCTAAAATGCACCAACATTGATGTTATTGTTTTTTCCTCCTCCTTTATATAACAGAGCACGTATGGTGGATGTCTGCAAATACCGAGCCGTGTGCGAAAATGATACCATGGTAAGGAAAAAGAAAGACTATAAAAAAGGGAGAGTACGTTAGAGTAGACGATCACACAAGAGATGTGGGTGGCGTAAGGAGAATTCACGTGTCATGGGAGAATAAGGAAATAAATTTTGTTGTTATAAAAAAAGAGTAGAGTTATTACCTGTTTGTTTCTTGTGACGTACTCAGCTACAACATTTGGTCTACTTGTGTAAACGTGCGCATAACTTTATATTTGTAAAACTCAATCATGTTCTGCAAAGTAAAAAACGATTTTTCTCTACAAAAAAATCAAACCAAACACAATGAATAAATATTTGACGATATAAACAATTTGAAACATGAAAACGTTATTTTTAATTACTGAATTCAGCATGAAATAACATGAAAAGTGTTGATACGCTGTAAAACAAAACAAATAAACCAAACACCAGGAATAAATATTGGAAGATATAAACAACTTTTTCCAAAATTATTGGATTTTGCATAAAATAACCCGAAAAGGGTTGATATGCCGTAAAATAAAACCAGCAAACAGACTTTCATCTGGTATAACAAAATCTGTCCTCTTTTGGAACCGACTTGTAAAATGTAGGATGTAGACTAAAAACAAATCTGGTGTTAACCGGACGCAGATATGCAGAGCACTGTCAATATATTGGGGGTGATTGAAAAACCTTGCTCTGAACTGCAATGCTTGGAGAACTTTGGTTTACAATTTATGTATAAGTTTTGGTGACAGGGTGTAGATGATGACTAATGACAATCATCAAAAAGTTGGAATTAACCAATAAGTATATGAATCGCCGTCAGTTGAAAACAGCACTTCATCATCATCAGACTGCACATCATCATTGTCATTATCGAAGTAACATGTGGTTTACATGCTGGCAGATCACATAATAGTTTACTTTTTAATGGAAATCACTCCAGATAAGGTATGAAGCCACTTGATGTAAGAAATAAATATATATATATATATATATATATATATATATATGTGTGTGTTAAAAGTCCACGTATGCTTCTATGATAGTGATTTAAAGGTTATGAGGGTTTTTTGAAGCATGAAAAATGATGTTACTTTTTGTATTTAATATTTTTATTGTTATTTTTTATATTTCAAGCGGACCTCTGCTCTTGGTCACAAGAAAGTATCGAAATGAAAAAGAAAAAGAAAACCGTTGAAAGAACTGGAGATTAGTAGCGTGGACAGCGTTCATTCCTAGCAATCATGTTCGAAAAAGTTCACGTGAATTATTTTAGCCGTTTGTGGAAGAAGATTGTGTTTTTTAGTATTTTTTACGTTGCAACATTAAAAAACACAATCTTCTTCCACAAACGGCTAAAATAATTCACGTGAACTTTTTCGAACATGATTGCTAGGAATGAACGCCGTCCACGCTACAAATCTCCAGTTCTTTCAACGGTTTTCTTTTTCTTTTTCATTTCGATACTTTTTTGTGACCAAGAGCGGAGGTCCGCTTGAAATATAAAAAATAACAATAAAAATATTAAATACAAAAAGTAACATCATTTTTCATGGTTATATATATATATATATATATATATATATATATATATATATATATATATATATATATATATATATATATATATATATTGTATGGGAGGGACCAAGTAGAATTAGAAGAATTTTTCTTTCCTCCACATCTATATAGTATACCCTCTACCCTAGATATCCCAATATTTTGTTTCTAATGTACTTATCACAAAACGTCACATTTTTAATCTGTTACCTAGCACCCCCTCTGCTCTTCTGATGAAAATTATTAGGCTTCATAATACATATTATGTAGATTGAATTAGATTTGTTTTAAATAGATAAATGCAATTCAAGGTCAATCATAATTTAATGACGTTTTAGGAATTTAACTTGATTAAATTCTATAAACAATAACAAGAAGGAATTTTAGATAAATAAGAACAAATAGGTTTTCAAAAAAGGAAATGTGCGTTGACAATATCTAGATACATAATACAGATGTCAGCTGATAGAATTCTTTGTTGACGTGTAAATGACGTAATCACAAAGAAATAGTTTAATATGTGCACGGACGTATCAGTTAGTAAAGAGTCGAAAGGTAGCCGAAGAAGTTGGCGAGAAATCACCGTGGAAGCTGGTGAAGTCAAGATCCAAAATGTTTGGTCAAAGTGTTGTAATCTCCGAAATGTTGACATGATGTGTGAATAAATGTTATATGAAGTATAACTTTGTTTAATGTTCCTATTTACAATGCCCCCTCCCCACGGGACAGTTAGACATCAGGGTCGTTTTTTAATGTGGAGAAAAGAGACAAAATAATGTCCCGGATGTAATCTTTCGAAAAAACATGTGAATTCGTCCCAGTTGTTACTGGTCTCTTAAATGTTTCTCTGACTCTTAAATATTTACAAACTCTGCCTATTATATAGACTTTTGTCATTACTCTTCTTCTTCACCAAATAACATGAGTCTAACTCTCCATCAATGGAACATTGTCACTCCTCGTTGTTTGAACTTCCCTCGTGTACAAGTATTTGTTATCCTCTCAAAATAACATGTCGATATGTTCACGTCATCGTTTCAGTTCAGTCAGGTAAAACATTGTTCAGCGATAATTTGATACCCTGTTATCCAACAACCTTCCCTTACCAAAAAATCTTGCTACGTCAACTGTTCGACATCTACTGATCCAAACATTCTCATCCATTTTTTCAATGTGAACATAGGAACAAAAATGCTTGAGTAAAATGATCTAATGAGAACCAAGGATGATGACAGCTTCTGTTGGCATCAAGTTGCAATTGCTAAATGCCAGTTGCGGTTTCGATCTCATCAATCAGTCTGGCAGTAACTAGGTCATTTCGGCGGTCTTTCATCTGCCAGGCTGTGGTATTCGTTCTGAATAGTAACTAGGACGTCAATCCTCTCAAGCCTTGCTTCCCATCTTTTGGTTGAAGTAAGTTAATTGCTTAACTGTTTGAGATGCACTAACCGAAATCTCATGTTTCTTTTAGTCCTCACATTCCAAGAGCAATGTTTCTGACAAAGAAGGAAGAATTGCTGTTTTCTATGTCAGAATCTATTTTATTGAGCACTTATCGTTGGCATGATAGAAAGACAGCTCAAATTTTCATGGCTGACGGGCTAGATAGAGTGGCAAAATATGCAGAAAAAAAGCAGAGGAAGATTGTGCAAAATTCACAGAAAGTTTAAATTAATTTGCAATAAATAAAGAGGGCATCAACAATAAGTTCATGAGAAAGACCGAAAACAGGGAAGAATGGAAAGCCATGATCGTCGATGTCTCCAAGACCAGAGTTGACAATTGAAGAACAACATCAAATAACTTCATGGTAAAATATCAACATGGCTATTCAGGCAATTTTAGTAGATCAGAATCCGCCTCCTTTAGGGGTACTGGCTTAACTCTGCCAACCGTCTGGCCTTGTGTCACATCTTCCTGCGGTGGTAGGAGGTAAATACTAGTTACGAAAAAATTCATGTACATTTCAAGTCTTTATTTATCCCTTTATATTTTATGCAATTATTTTGCTTTATTGAATTAGTAATGATAAATTGAGGTAAAATTGTTATAGTATTGAAGATAATATTTCAATCAGTAAGTTTTATAGTATTGAAGATAATATTTCAATCAGTAAGTTTTATAGTATTGAAGATAATATTTCAGTGATTAAGTTTTATAGTATTGAAGATAATATTTCAATCAGTAAGTTTTATAGTATTGAAGATGATATTTCAATCAGTAAGTTTTATAGTATTGAATATAATATTTCAATCAGTAAGTTTTATAGTATTGAAGATAATATTTCAGTCAGTAAGTTTTATAGTATTGAAGATAATATTTCAATCAGTAAGTTTTATAGTATTGAAGATAATATTTCAGTCATTAAGTTTTATAGTATTGAAGATAATATTTCAATCAGTAAGTTTTATAGTATTGAAGATAATATTTCAATCAGTAAGTTTTATAGTATTGAAGATAATATTTCAGTCATTAAGTTTTATAGTATTGAAGATAATATTTCAGTCAGTAAGTTTTATAGTATTGAAGATAATATTTCAGTCATTAAGTTTTATAGTATTGAAGATAATATTTCAATCAGTAAGTTTTATAGTATTGAAGATAATATTTCAGTCATTAAGTTTTATAGTATTGAAGATAATATTTCAGTCATTAAGTTTTATAGTATTGAAGATAATATTTCAGTCAGTAAGTTTTATAGTATTGAAGATAATATTTCAGTCAGTAAGTTTTATAGTATTGAAGATAATATTTCAATCAGTAAGTTTTATAGTATTGAAGATAATATTTCAGTCATTAAGTTTTATAGTATTGAAGATAATATTTCAATCAGTAAGTTTTATAGTATTGAAGATAATATTTCAGTCATTAAGTTTTATAGTATTGAAGATAATATTTCAGTCATTAAGTTTTATAGTATTGAAGATAATATTTCAGTCAGTAAGTTTTATAGTATTGAAGATAATATTTCAGTCAGTAAGTTTTATAGTATTGAAGATAATATTTCAGTCAGTAAGTTTTATAGTATTGAAGATAATATTTCAATCAGTAAGTTTTATAGTATTGAAGATAATATTTCAGTCATTAAGTTTTATAGTATTGAAGATAATATTTCAATCAGTAAGTTTTATAGTATTGAAGATAATATTTCAGTCAGTAAGTTTTATAGTATTGAAGATAATATTTCAGTCAGTAAGTTTTATAGTATTGAAGATAATATTTCAGTCAGTAAGTTTTATAGTATTGAAGATAATATTTCAATCAGTAAGTTTTATAGTATTGAAGATAATATTTCAGTCATTAAGTTTTATAGTATTGAAGATAATATTTCAGTCATTAAGTTTTATAGTATTGAAGATGATATTTCAATCAGTAAGTTTTATAGTATTGAATATAATATTTCAATCAGTAAGTTTTATAGTATTGAAGATAATATTTCAGTCAGTAAGTTTTATAGTATTGAAGATAATATTTCAGTCATTAAGTTTTATAGTATTGAAGATAATATTTCAGTCAGTAAGTTTTATAGTATTGAAGATAATATTTCAGTCAGTAAGTTTTATAGTATTGAAGATAATATTTCAGTCAGTAAGTTTTATAGTATTGAAGATGATATTTCAGTCAGTAAGTTTTATAGTATTGAAGATAATATTTCAATCAGTAAGTTTTATAGTATTGAAGATAATATTTCAGTCATTAAGTTTTATAGTATTGAAGATAATATTTCAGTCAGTAAGTTTTATAGTATTGAAGATAATATTTCAGTCAGTAAGTTTTATAGTATTGAAGATAATATTTCAGTCAGTAAGTTTTATAGTATTGAAGATAATATTTCAGTCATTAAGTTTTATAGTATTGAAGATAATATTTCAATCAGTAAGTTTTATAGTATTGAAGATAATATTTCAACCAGTAAGTTTTATAGTATTGAAGATAATATTTCAGTCATTAAGTTTTATAGTATTGAAGATAATATTTCAGTCAGTAAGTTTTATAGTATTGAAGATAATATTTCAGTCATTAAGTTTTATAGTATTGAAGATAATATTTCAGTCATTAAGTTTTATAGTATTGAAGATAATATTTCAGTCAGTAAGTTTTATAGTATTGAAGATAATATTTCAGTCATTAAGTTTTATAGTATTGAAGATAATATTTCAATCAGTAAGTTTTATAGTATTGAAGATAATATTTCAGTCATTAAGTTTTATAGTATTGAAGATAATATTTCAGTCAGTAAGTTTTATAGTATTGAAGATAATATTTCAGTCAGTAAGTTTTATAGTATTGAAGATAATATTTCAGTCAGTAAGTTTTATAGTATTGAAGATAATATTTCAGTCAGTAAGTTTTATAGTATTGAAGATAATATTTCAGTCAGTAAGTTTTATAGTATTGAAGATAATATTTCAGTCATTAAGTTTTATAGTATTGAAGATAATATTTCAATCATTAAGTTTTATAGTATTGAAGATAATATTTCAATCATTAAGTTTTATAGTATTGAAGATAATATTTCAACCAGTAAGTGTGGCAATAGCAGCTAAATTGGAATCTGGCAACTGCAATGTGGTTCTTTACAAAAAGCTCAATTTGCTTTTGAACGTGTTCAGTACGAACAAAAGAATGCATTTAATGTAGAACTTCTAAGTAAAGCAGGTTAATCATCATCAGTTCTATTCACTCTCGAAAAACAATGGATATCCCCTGTAAGCGTAACTGTATATGTAATTAAGTAAAGTTACACAATCTCCAACCACTGAATCGGCACTGCTTTAGTCTAGTGGCAAGAAGTCCAGCACTATTGGAAACAATGTTGATATAAGTGGAGAGCACCTGGAATTCCCAAATGGTCACCCATTTTAGTACTGACCAGGCTCAGTGTTGCTTAACTTTTGTGATCTAACAGAAACCAATGCGGTTGTGATATATTCTTTTTCATATAATTTTCTTCATCCGGGCTACTTTGTATGATTCGGATGATGTAATCTCTGACTTTCTTCAGGTGTGTCTTCTCAAAGTTAGGAATCTGTACATCATTTCGAAATTTCTTTATTTAATTCATGCAGGTGGCATGATCTCGTTCCCTCATCCATGAGCGGATGGGTGATGGTTTGTTTTTTTTTTGTTTTTACGGCATATCAACCCTTTTCTGGTTATTTAATGCCGAATCCAGTTATTTTGGAAATAGTATTCATGTTATTTTACAGAAGGTTTTTATTCTTCAATCGCTAATTTGTAGTGTTTTGTTTGTTCTTTTTTTTATACTGGATTTTATCGTTTTTGTTCCCTGCCCTGCAGAACATGAGTTTTGCAATGAGAGAGAGAAAAGGGTTACAGTATTAATGTTTGGTAAATTTTAAGTTAGGAACCAGTCAGAAAGTGGGGGAGACAGAAAGTGAAAGGAGAAATGGAAAGGGTGAAAAGGTGGGTTGTTGTTTTTGGTTTTGCAGAACATAATTAAATTTTCTAAAAGGAAGTAGAAAAACAAAAAGCACCAATGTTAAGTGCATTTCGTCTCAGGAAGCCAATATCTTTAAACATCCTGATCTGATAGCACCAGGAGCAGATAGAAATCCGAAGTAATTCACAATTGTATTGTAAGCATTGTCTGTACAGTGGATTGAACATTCAACCTCCAGAAAAGTGTTACTTACAACTGAATTTTACCAGGTACTTTATCCGTTATGCCACGGGTTCTCAAGTACTAATAATATAAATAATACAAATTATCAACCCACATCTCAAATATTCAGAAACATAATGTTCTTCTTGTTTATTTTTATTTTCATTTCAAACGATAAAATTTCAATTTGTAGAATTAATATAGCGCTTCAGTTAGTTTAAAATATAAAGTTAGCAATGGTCTGAATAATCCAAATAATTTGAACAGGCAAGGTAGTATATTATTTTTATTTTTAACTGCAATTCATTGAGATGAGTATTATTTATTAATCTTATTTATTGCCGACTATTATACTCGCCTATTTTTTTCATGACGTTTCAGACCCAACCATAGGTCAGATAACAAAATAAACATGAATTTCTAAGATCAAAAAATTCAAACTTGATCGCCCCTTTGGGGCCGTGGCGCAGTTGATAGAGACGTTGAATCTCTACGGTTCCAGGTGAGAATTGTCTGAAGATAGCAGTTTCAATCCTACCCAAAGCCGACCAGAGGCTTACTTGGCCAAAACGTGGTGAGACGACAATTATGGAAGGCAGTAATTGCAGTGAATGCAGTTAGGAGATTCAGAGTTCCTATCCGTCGCGGTTACAACCTGACGAAGGCAAGAGGAATAGTTGGCCGAAACGTCGTGATACAAAAAGAAAAAAAAAAAAGATGAGAATAATAGTTCGCAGTAAATAAAATTAGCAAGGTAGTATTAAGGTATTTCTTTTTTTTTTCTTTTTTTTTTCTTTTTTTTTCAGGTGTCTTTAAATCTAAAGAAATATTTTGGGATCTCTCTCTCATTTTCTCTCCCTCCCTCTCTTTTTTCTCCCTCTCCTCCTCCTCCCTCTCTCGGTGTCTCTATATATAATATATATAAAGTTTTGAAAATATATATAGCAATTAAGCTACACAAAATTGTTCATGTTTCATCCTCATGAGAACTCGTTAGACTATCGTTACTTTTATCGTAAGTGCTCGATTGAGCTTCACTTTATGGTCCAACTATGTACAACATCCGCAAAATCTACAACTGTCAACAATTTCCCTCACTCGCTATCTTCACGTAAAACTAAACGGAAATTCTATGAGAAAATTTCTGTGGGGCTGCTTCCCAGCTAATCATGATCGTTTTCAAGTTTCATGTAAATAAGTTCTTAGTGATCCGTCCTCTTATATAATTAAACCCTACCCAGGTTCTACCATTACTGTCAACAAGTTGCGCTCAGACCTTTCCTAGAACTCTATGGAACACAATAGTGTGGTGCTACTTCACAACTGACTATACCATGGTCGTTTTCAAGTCTAATGTAAACACGTTTTTATTAAGTTGTCATATAATTATACTCTGTCCAAGTTCCATCATTACTGATCATCACAGCGTTGTCGCATCAGCTACTCATTGACCCTTATTCTAAAGTGACCTCGGTGCCTAGATAAGCGGTGGCCTTCAATTAAAACAAATGCTTTTTACTTTACTGCAACAAAAACTGAATTCTGTTAAAGTAATTAGTTGTTGTAAAAATAAAGGGTAACCAGTTAATTAAGGTTTTTAAGCTTAAACATCTTTAAGCTTTGAATTCTTATATCACGTTTTACTTTTATATAATTCCTCCTGATTGATATGTCTATGTATACATAGACTTTGTGTATGTATGCATTGAAGAAAGTGTGTTTTGCAGTCAGCTTTTTCTAAAGCCATCAACTCTCGTCTCCATCATCAAAGTATGCTTGGGTTGAATCAACTCTTGTTCTCCTTTTGTGTAAATGTTAACATTGTAGATGTCAGTTAAAAAGCCCAGGGAATTGGTCCCCTCAGGCCAGAGAAGAATTGTTCTGCCTGTCACCAATGTGTCTGTTGATAGAGCTTCAGTTTAGATAAATCGATTTGCCCATTCACCTGCTTCTCCGCCTTCTTCTCCATGGCCAATGGAGAGAGGATGTATCAAATTATTTTCAGAAGAATTTTCACTTATTAAATTATTCCTTTTGACACTGGACTTTCTTTTCATTTCTCACTTTATAGGTGAACGACGTGTTAAGGTATTTCTTTCTTTACAGGTATCTCTGAATCTTGTGTGTGTATATATATATATATATATATATATGTGTGTGTGTGTGCGCGTTTTGTGTGTATGTGTTTTGTGTGTATATATGGGTGTGTGCGTTTTGTGTGTGTGTATATATATGTGTGTGTGCGTTTTGTGTGTGTATATGCGTGTGTGTGTTTTGTGTGTGTATATATATATATATGCGTGTGTGTGTGTTTTGTGTATATATATATATGCGTGTGTGTGTTTTGTGTATATATATATATATATGCGTGTGTGTGTTTTGTGTATATATATATATATATGCGTGTGTGTGTTTTGTGTATATATATATATGCGTGTGTGTGTTTTGTGTATATATATATGCGTGTGTGTCTTTTGTCTATATATATATATATATATATATATATGTGTGTGTGTGTGTTTTGTGTGTATATATATATGTGTGTGTGTGTTTTGTGTGTATATATATATATGTGTGTGTGTGTTTTGTGTGTATATATATATATGTGTGTGTGTGTTTTGTGTGTGTATATATATGTGTGTGTGTGTTTTGTGTGTATATATATATGTGTGTGTGTGTTTTGTGTGTGTATATATATATATGCATGTGTGCGTTTCCTGTGTGTATATATATATGCGTGTGTGTGTTTTGTGTGTATATATATATGCATGTGTGTGTTTTGTGTGTGTATGTATATATATATATATATATATATATATATATATATGCGTGTGTGTGTTGTGTGTATATATATATGCATGTGTGTGTTTTGTGTGTATATATATATATGCGTGTGTGTGTGTGTGTATATATACGCGTGTGTGTGTTTTGTGTGTGTGTGTATATATGCGTGTCGTTTTGTATGTGTATATGTGTGTGTTTTGTATGTGTATATATATGGGTGTGTGTTTTGTGTGTATATATGCGTGCGCGTGTGTTTTGTGTGTATATATGTGTGTGTGTGTTTTGTGTGTATATATGTGTGTGTGTGTTTTGTGTGTGTATATGTGTGTGTTTTGTGTGTGTATATATGTGTTTTGTGTGTGTGCGTGTTTTTGGTGTGTATATGTGTTTTGTGTGTATATATATATATATATATATGTGTGTGTGTTTGTGTGCTTTGTGTGTATATATATCTGTGTGTTTTGTTTGTATATATCTGTGTGTTTTGTATATATATATGTGTGTGTGTGTGTTTTGTGTGTATGTATATGTCTGTATGTATATTTTGTGTGTATTTGTGTGTGTGTGTATATATATATATATATATATATATATATATATATATATATATATATATTATTTCGTGTCTACACATACAATTTTATAGATGAATAATATTTTATGTATTGATTTTCTGTATTTACTTCATACGTAGTTAGTTATGAAAATATATATCGCAATTAAGCTATATAGAATTTTCACATTTTATTCTCATAAGGACTCCTGCATGGAATTGCTGTTACCACATGTTTTATATTTACACGTGCTATTAAGTTTTTCTTGCTAACCAATCAGATTCTTTATCTCCACCTCTGCTTTCACCAGCCAATTATCAGGAGTTTTTAATCAAAAATCAGCTTACTTCTATTTTACTTGTCCTAGTTCAGCGTTGGAGAGGGTTGTGATCATTTTTTGTGTATTAATAGGTTACGTTGATTTAATATATATATATATATATATATATATATTGAAAACTTTGTTACCCCTCACCTTCAACAAAGATTCAGCCTTTGAGAATTTATAAGCTGCCAATTTATGCATAATGCAACGTTCCGGACGCTACTGTTGAATATTATATGACTGAGCTCACACGTCTGTCCACAAATCTGCCATTATATAGAATTGAAATTCTCTTCTTTGCCATGCTAATTAATGGTGGCCTAGAAGTTGAATACCATTCCTATACTGAAGATCATATAAGCATGAAGAACTAGTATTTTAAGTAAAAATAATAAATATTGATATTTATCAATGGATAAATGTGTGTACATCTTAGACGTACCAGTGACAACCGGGACTCGATCACAATTTCTTTGACTTTAATTCGAAAATCCATGAACTGTTCTTCTCTCTGCCTACATATGAAGGGTGATACTAGTACTACCCCCACCGAAATAATTTTTACCACCACTATCTTCCATCTACTTTACTCACCCAATTAAAAACCTACCTACTGTTATCCAACTCGTTTTCGTACCTATTCACTTTCTTGTCCTATTTCTCTAACCCTAATAGTATGCAATCCACTCCCTCCCTGATAGTTGTGTGTATTATACGGAAACAATTGTGAAAGAGAGCGATAGATAATCGATGATGGAGGTCAAAATGTGTAAGTAATGTAGAAAGAAAGAAAAGTTTAAAAAATTCTATTTGTTATCCATGTTCTAGGGCAGACAATGCCAGATATCCTTGCTAGTATGTATAGAACAGTTTTATGGCTTTACCTCCTGACGTAAGTAATTATGTTATTCTCATAAATTTATTATCCTTTTGTGATGTTGCCTTCATATTTGCAAAAGTGAAATTGTTTAGGTATTCAGGATAAACATGCACAGTCTGTCGTTTTATCGTCGATAACATAAGTAATTGCACTCGTAAATTTGTTATTCTTGCGTTATTTTGTGTCCATTCTTAGAATTACACAGATCTGCCCTCAAGATAGCTTCATGTTGATTCACGTAAGTCTAAAATGTTGACATAACTTAACACATGAGGAGTTTGCAATGTTTCCTGTATTCTTTAAATAATAAAGAAAAATAGTTTCCTGTTAAAGTAGATGAAAATTCAACAATTACAAGGTGGAACGATAAAATTGTCGCCCTAGAAAAGAGATGATTCCATTTCCGTTTGAGGAAAACCGATCTTTTTTGTTGTTGTTTTTTTTGTTTTTTTTGCAGAACATCACCTATTTGGCCAGTTGTGTACAAATCCCAAGAGCGATAGGAGCTTTCTCTCATATCTGAAAATGGCACAATGTTTAACAAGCACAATCGGAAATGCACCGCTGTACAACTCGTGCTCTCTCCCAATCCAAGTTATGGCAACAGGACCATTGCTAGCACCCTCAAAATGCATCGTTGGATTGCCATGAATAACAGTGACGTCCCTAGGGCGATGAAAACAGTTTCTGGCCAAAGTTATGGTCTTTTTTGTGATTTTAGGTGAGGGCCACATCATACCACCTCACATCTGTGAAGTCGGCTTGAAAGTCAACACCAAAATGTACCTGGATGTGGTGATCCTCTGGTGCAATCAGGTGATCGCTGGCAGACCATGCGTGTGGCAGCAGGACTTGGCACCAGCCCACAAGTCCAAATAAACTCCAGCTTGGATTCAGAAGGAGTGCTAGGACTTTGTACCCTTCTCTCACTGCCCCCTTAGACTACTTCGTTTGATCATACGTCAAGAACATCACCAACAAGACCTCTCACAACACCAAAGCCAGCCTGATCGTTATCATTTGCCAGTATTTACTGAGTTCCCCCCGGTGCTTGTGGAAAAGGCAAGCTCCCAGTTTTGGACTTGTATTGAGGCTGAAGGCGGCAACGTTGAATAGATGTCAGCTGTACTATATAATCAGGTTACTTGAATTCAAGTTTTCAATAAAAGTTTTAAAATAAAGTCGTAATGTTGTTTTTTTTTTTTGTTTTTTAGGACAACACTTTATCGTTCCACTCTGTACACTGGTATTATTTAGTATTAATATTTATTCATACAAATAATTTTTGGCTACATATGTGCATACATTTCTTAGCTACAATCATGTACATGTTTTAGCAACTCAGTGACACTTGCTTGCCTCTCTTGTTCGACAGATTAAAAATATGGGTTTGACAGTATTTCTGGTTGCTGCTTTAGACTGATAATACAGGAGCCCTAACTCTTTGGTAGCACTTAGAGCAGCTACTCTATCATGAGTTGTATAATATCGGGATGTTTGTAGTGCTATGTTGTGCATGGAAAGGGACTCTGCAGTTATCTCCAGTGCGTTTTCTCAAAACCGCAACTATGGTCCTGGATATGACCTTAAACTATATCCAGTGGCGAGGCCCCAGCTTGCGGCCTTTTGGGAGTGTAGAGCCACCCTTTAATTACCATTGCTCCCAGGTCTACTCTAATTCGAAGTGGTAGTACCTGTTAGGGTCCCAACTATGGGTCAAATAGAAACTGACTTAAAAACTACAAATGTATTCTATTAAAAAAATTTTCTTCAAAATCTTTGGATTCGGCATTAAATAACCCGAAAAGGGTTGATATGCATAAAACAAAACCAACCAACCAACCAAAGGCGCAACTATGTAGATTAAACTCGGTTAATAGGTGGTTGTATTAAACTAAGATTCCTTGTATCACATATCAGCAATATTTTTTGACAAAAATGACTCTATGCTAGTGTAAACACGTGAAATACAAAAAAATAGCATTATTTTCCTTAGCAATCGATTTCATTTTGTTTTAATTATGTTTTATTACTTTGAATTATTAAGACTTCATTCTGGTCAGTGAATTGCTGTTATTTCCATTTATAACTTCTACGTTTTTAACAACCACATAGCTTCCTGTACAGAAGGTCGACATTTTGTGTTTTATAGCTAACAGATATCGTGAAGAAACGGTTGAATTTATTTGCAGAAAAACAGTTCGTCAAAGACAAATGTAAAAAAAGATTACATAAAGTGTAAAGAGGGTGAACAATAGTCTTACTCTTATCCTCGAGTAGCATCTGGTCTCGATGAGTAGTTCCCATTTTTAGTAAAATAAAACGGGCGTAGGAGAAAAAATACATTACTGTCATAATGAAAAAGAAAGATGTGTTACTGAGTTCGGAGATAGAGTAATGTGCAGTGGCAAGAAATACGTAATTGTCAGTTTGAGTTGAGTTGTTCTTGGGGTCTTTGTGACTGCTACCTCATGAGGAACCTGAGCTATGCTGCAGTCATGTATATATATGACCTATGGATTGAACCACATCTGATGGTTTTGAAAGACCTGTCAGAAAATCTGGACATATGTATGTGTGCACCTGAATAAACTGAATCTAGATGTATGTGTTTATGAAAACGATTGTGTCAGAATGCAAGTATGCGAGCAAGAGTAAGAGATATTGAATGCGTGCGTGAGAGGGAGAAAGATATGTTGGTATGTGTGTGAGTAGAACGAGAGAGGTCAAATATGTGCATGTGTGACAGCCCGAGAGACTAGATGTGCGTATATGTGCACAAGAGAGACAGACGAAGTGAGACTGGATATCTGTATGAAAGACAGCATTTGTATGTGTATGAAAGAAATTGGACATGTGTGGATATGAGATTGATTCGATAGATGCATGCAAGAATGAGAGAGACTTGATTTGTGTGTGCGTTTATATGTGAGTGTGTGCCATATCAAGACTAAAAGTGTGTGAAAGAGCATGAAAGACTGAATGTATGAGAGCAAACAGGACCAAGTTTCGAAAACAGAGAAAGAGGAATTAGCAGTAGGCTTGTGTGTATCGGAGATTGAATAATGCCTGCATTTTCGTGTTTCTTTTATGTCCAAAATGGAAAATAAGATAAACAATTCCTGTTTTTATAACACCACTTCTCTCTCTGTCTCTCTTTCTCTCTCTCTCTGCTTGTCTCCTTCTCTCTCTGTTACTCTTCTTCTAAACATCTTTTCTAGTTTCGTTTTTATATTTCTATTCTTTTGTTATCTATAACTCCATCCCATTTATGTTTTACTTTTGTCTTTCTCTCTCTCTCTCTCTCTCTCTCTTTTTATCATTATTTCATTATTCTTTCTTTACTCTTCTTCTGTCTATATTTCTCATTTGTTTTCGTTCTCTTTCTATCATTCTCTCTTTCTCAATAACCATTTCTCTTTTTTTAAAATAGAAATAGAAAAGACAAAAAGGAAAGAATGAGCAAACCAGAAAGAGATAGGAATTTATGTGCTGATTTCGATTGACTTTTATGAACGTGTAATAAATTCTCAGAGGAATCCTATACATCAAGGTTGGCATTGGACATTTCTCGATTCTGCTTTGTAAAGAATTCCATTCTCTGCAGTTCTCTATGGGAACCAGCAATAATTCCAAGCCTGCATTTACTTTGCTTGAAAACCCTTTTTTCTTTTCGCAGTCATTTGGTCTCATTAAAATGAAAAGCAATGTGGCATTGATTAAAATATGAAAGGTCTATGAACAGTGTATATCCGTCTTTAAAGCTGCTTTTTTTTTACAATCCTTGTGCAAAAAACCAACAGGATTTTGTCATTTCAATATAAATATAGCCCACTGACATATGCTGTGCTGTTGATATCATACACAAATATAATTCCCACTCATTTGACCATCAATACTCCCTTCCACCTATTCAATATTTAAATCCTTGAACATTCCAATACATTAGCTTTGTATGAATGGTAATTTGTGCTTTCAATAACACATTCGTCATTGTAAATTATAGACATATAATCACATTGAAGCACCAGTTTTTGTTAGATCACCAAAGTTAAGCAACGTTGATTCTGGTCTGCACCAGATGGGTGACCATTTAGGAATATCAGGCATTGTATGTATTCCTGCTGACTGGGATATACCTGCAGCTGGAGATAACTTGTTAATTTGATAATCCCTAGAAACTTCCTCATCATTAGGTAATATTTCGCCCATGCATGGAGTATTATCGCCACATCTGAGCTGGTGCGTCAACCACTAGTCTCTCCCTCTTGAATAGGGTCCAAAAAGAGTCTTCAATCTAATAGGTCCCACTTTGTCAACTAAGCTCAAACCTCTGTCCCATCGCCACAATATTGCATCCCCGTGCCTGTTTTATAAGTATTTAATGGAATTATCTCTAATGAACAAGTTGCACTTGTGCCCCCTCGATGTACATATCTCGACAAACCCGCTTAGCAACAAATTTACCCCTCTTCATTGTTGAGGTGCCAGAAAGCTTTCTACTCTAATAGTTTCTTTCCTCCAACAGCTCGTGTTTGGAATTTCCTTCCTGCTACCTGTTTCCATGACTACTGATATGCAGAAGTTAAAATGTAACATAAACCAATATCTTGTTAATCTTTCCTAGGCATGGACCCATATAGTAGCCCCTATGTCCAAGCGGCGATTTGCCTTGTTAGGGGTGAACGTGAGTAAAAAAAACCCAAAAAAAACTACATCCAAGGTTGAATAACACCTGCCACTTGATCTGTGGTTGCTTTAAGCCTATTAACCTGAACAACATACATCTCTTCACTGGCACTGCATTGTTGTTATTGAGCACCATTCGTGATGATTTGTTGACGGTTGTTTCCTGTAAATCTTTCTATTAGAAATTCTTTTTTAGAAGGATATCAGGTATTTATAAGTTAGATCACATGAAGGTTTCAAATGTCCCTAAATGAAAATGTTTCTGTTGAACGACCTTTGCATACCAAGATTATCAGTCCATATCATTAACCACTCTACTTCTGCAGATTTGAAATGAAAAGTTTCCAGCCGACTACTGGTCAAAGTTTACACCATCTCCTTCATGGACGTGAAACCTCAACCCAATCACTGAAGTCAAGGGAAATTTTCCTCAACAGAAATTTCCCAACCCTAACAAAATCTAAAGGCACTAAACTACTGCTATAAACTACTGGTCTCTTCCTATTTATGTGGAGAATCCCTTCTGGCACAAAAACACTACAATTCCAATGGAATGCACTCAACTGAAAACAAGGATGGGGGCGATTAAAAGGTACCCAAAGGATCATATGATACTGCCCCACCGTGTCATGTCTGTCCTCAAACAGGCAGCCGATGCGGCTTGAGGGTTAGGCTTAAAAAACTGCCATGGAGCTATAAAAGGTACCCAAAGGATCATATGATGCAGCCCCACCGTGTCATATCTGTCCTAAAGCATGCACTCGATGCGGCTTGAGGGTTAGGCTTAAAAAACTGCCATGGAGCTATAAAAGGTACCCAAAGGACCATATGATGCAGCCCCACCGTGTCATATCTGTCCTAAAGCATGCACTCGATGCGGCTTGAGGGTTAGGCTTAAAAAACTGTCATGGAGCTATAAAAGGTACCCAAAGGACCATATGATGCAGCCCCACCGTGTCATGTCTGTCCTAAAGCATGCACTCGATGCGGCTTGAGGGTTAGGCTTAAAAAACTGCCATGGAGCTATAAAAGGTACCCAAAGGACCATATGATGCAGCCCCACCGTGTCATGTCTGTCCTAAAGCATGCACTCGATGCGGCTTGAGGGTTAGGCTTAAAAAACTGCCATGGAGCTATAAAAGGTACCCAAAGGATCATATGATGCAGCCCCACCGTGTCATGTCTGTCCTAAAGCATGCACTCGATGCGGCTTGAGGGTTAGGCTTAAAAAACTGCCATGGAGCTATAAAAGGTACCCAAAGGACCATATGATGCAGCCCCACCGTGTCATGTCTGTCCCAAAGCATGCACTCGATGCGGCTTGAGGGTTAGGCTTAAAAAACTGCCATGGAGCTATAAAAGGTACCCAAAGGACCATATGATGCAGCCCCACCGTGTCATGTCTGTCCTAAAGCATGCACTCGATGCGGCTTGAGGGTTAGGCTTAAAAAACTGCCATGGAGCTATAAAAGGTACCCAAAGGACCATATGATGCAGCCCCACCGTGTCATGTCTGTCCTAAAGCATGCACTCGATGCGGCTTGAGGGTTAGGCTTAAAAAACTGCCATGGAGCTATAAAAGGTACCCAAAGGACCATATGATGCAGCCCCACCGTGTCATGTCTGTCCTAAAGCATGCACTCGATGCGGCTTGAGGGTTAGGCTTAAAAAACTGCCATGGAGCTATAAAAGGTACCCAAAGGACCATATGATGCAGCCCCACCGTGTCATGGCTGTCCTAAAGCATGCACTCGATGCGGCTTGAGGGTTAGGCTTAAAAAACTGCCATGGAGCTATAAAAGGTACCCAAAGGATCATATGATGCAGCAATATCGTGTAATGTTTGTCCTCAGATATGAACTCGATGCAGCTTGAGGGCCTTGCAATGTTCAATAATAATGCAAGAGAATACAAAGAAATGTGAATCGCTCATATAACCATGAATACACAAAAATGTTCCGTATTTTAGGTTACTTATCTTTGCAAAGTACATAATCTGCTAGGAAAGTATCCTCTCTCCGAATATATCTGCACCAGTTTAGGGTAAAAAAATGAATAATATCTTTTTCTAAATATAAGATATTATTAATCCGGGGTAACATCGATCAAATAAACACCAACTTTGTTGGGATTTTTGTTGTTGTTTTAGACGAACATACAAATATACATACATAAAACTGTCCTTTTATATTATAGACTAGCAAGGATACCCGGCGTTGCCCGGGTGGAGATAAAGTCGGGTTTTGACACAGCTGCTAAATCGAAAAAGAGGAACGGATCAAAAAAAGAAAATCTAATCTGGGAGAAAAAGAAGTACGTGAAAACCAGTTTAAGCGAACTCGGCCTCGAAAGATTTCTCGTTACAGTGTTTTGCAACGAAAACAAATTAAAAATAATTCTACAACCGTTATAAAAATGTTTAGTTGAAAGAAAAAAATCACATTACGTAACCCAAATGTTTAAACTTTCTTTTAAACTTCTGATAAAAAAAAAATCGAAATAAGGAAATTGTTTTTAAAATTACAAAAACAAAAACCCTGTTTTAAAAAAGACCACCGTTACGTGTCGTCACGGCATGTTGAAACGAAAACAAAATGAAAATAATTCAGTTTTAAAAAAGTAGAATTTGTTTTAAGCGAAAGAACTGCTCTAAAAATGATTAGGCAAAAGAAAAAAGAATCACATTACATAACGAAAGAACTGCTCTAAAAATGATTAGGCAAAAGAAAAAAGAATCGCATTACATAACGAAAGAACTGCTCTAAAAATGATTAGGCAAAAGAAAAAAGAATCACATTTCATAACGAAAGAACTGCTCTAAAAATGATTAGGCAAAAGAAAAAAGAATCGCATTACATAACGAAAGAACTGCTCTAAAAATGATTAGGCAAAAGAAAAAAGAATCGCATTTCATAACGAAAGAACTGCTCACAAAATGATTAGGCAAAAGAAAAAAGAATCACATTTCATAACGAAAGAACTGCTCTAAAAATGATTAGGCAAAAGAAAAAAGAATCACATTTCATAACGAAAGAACTGCTCTAAAAATGATTAGGCAAAAGAAAAAAGAATCACATTTCATAACGAAAGAACTGCTCTAAAAATGATTAGGATAAAGAAAAAAGAATCACATTACATAACGAAAGAACTGCTCTAAAAATGATTAGGCAAAAGAAAAAAGAATCACATTTCATAACGAGAGAACTGCTCTAAAAATGATTAGGCAAAAGAAAAAAGAATCACATTACATAACGAAAGAACTGCTCTAAAAATGATTAGGCAAAAGAAAAAAGAATCACATTTCATAACGAAAGAACTGCTCTAAAAATGATTAGGCAAAAGAAAAAAGAATCACATTTCATAACGAAAGAACTGCTCTAAAAATGATTAGGATAAAGAAAAAAGAATCACATTACATAACGAAAGAACTGCTCTAAAAATGATTAGGAAAAAGAAAAAAGAATCACATTTCATAACGAAAGAACTGCTCTAAAAATTATTAGGCAAAAGAAAAAAGAATCACATTACATAACGAAAGAACTGCTCTAAAAATGATTAGGCAAAAGAAAAAAGAATCGCATTTCATAACGAAAGAACTGTTCTAAAAATGATTAGGCAAAAGAAAAAAGAATCACATTTCATAACGAAAGAACTGTTCTAAAAATGATTAGGCAAAAGAAAAAATAATCGCATTACATAACGAAAGAACTGCTCTAAAAATGATTAGGCAAAAGAAAAAAGAATCGCATTTCATAACGAAAGAACTGCTCTAAAAATGATTAGGCAAAAGAAAAAAGAATCACATTTCATAACGAAAGAACTGCTCTAAAAATGATTAGGATAAAGAAAAAAGAATCACATTACATAACGAAAGAACTGCTCTAAAAATGATTAGGCAAAAGAAAAAAGAATCACATTTCATAACGAAAGAACTGCTCTAAAAATGATTAGGCAAAAGAAAAAAGAATCACATTACATAACGAAAGAACTGCTCTAAAAATGATTAGGCAAAAGAAAAAAGAATCACATTACATAACGAAAGAACAGCTCTAAAAATGATTAGGCAAAAGAAAAAAGAATCACATTTCATAACGAAAGAACTGCTCTAAAAATGATTAGGCAAAAGAAAAAAGAATCGCATTACATAACGAAAGAACTGCTCTAAAAATGATTAGGCAAAAGAAAAAAGAATCACATTACATAACGAAAGAACTGCTCTAAAAATGATTAGGCAAAAGAAAAAAGAATCACATTACATAACGAAAGAACTGCTCTAAAAATGATTAGGCAAAAGAAAAAAGAATCACATTTCATAACGAAAGAACTGCTCTAAAAATGATTAGGCAAAAGAAAAAAGAATCACATTACATAACGAAAGAACTGCTCTAAAAATGATTAGGCAAAAGAAAAAAGAATCACATTTCATAACGAAAGAACTGCTCTAAAAATGATTAGGCAAAAGAAAAAAGAATCACATTACATAACGAAAGAACTGCTCTAAAAATGATTAGGCAAAAGAAAAAAGAATCGCATTACATAACGAAAGAACTGCTCTAAAAATGATTAGGCAAAAGAAAAAAGAATCACATTTCATAACGAAAGAACTGCTCTAAAAATGATTAGGCAAAAGAAAAAAGAATCGCATTTCATAACGAAAGAACTGTTCTAAAAATGATTAGGCAAAAGAAAAAAGAATCACATTTCATAACGAAAGAACTGTTCTAAAAATGATTAGGCAAAAGAAAAAAGAATCACATTTCATAACGAAAGAACTGCTCTAAAAATGATTAGGCAAAAGAAAAAAGAATCACATTTCATAACGAAAGAACTGCTCTAAAAATGATTAGGCAAAAGAAAAAAGAATCACATTTCATAACGAAAGAACTGCTCTAAAAATGATTAGGCAAAAGAAAAAAGAATCGCATTTCATAACGAAAGAACTGCTCTAAAAATGATTAGGCAAAAGAAAAAAGAATCACATTTCATAACGAAAGAACTGCTCTAAAAATGATTAGGCAAAAGAAAAAAGAATCACATTTCATAACGAAAGAACTGCTCTAAAAATGATTAGGCAAAAGAAAAAAGAATCACATTTCATAACGAAAGAACTGCTCTAAAAATGATTAGGCAAAAGAAAAAAGAATCGCATTTCATAACGAAAGAACTGCTCTAAAAATGATTAGGCAAAAGAAAAAAGAATCACATTTCATAACGAAAGAACTGCTCTAAAAATGATTAGGCAAAAGAAAAAAGAATCACATTTCATAACGAAAGAACTGCTCTAAAAATGATTAGGCAAAAGAAAAAAGAATCACATTTCATAACGAAAGAACTGCTCTAAAAATGATTAGGCAAAAGAAAAAAGAATCACATTTCATAACGAAAGAACCGCTCTAAAAATGATTAGGCAAAAGAAAAAAGAATCACATTTCATAACGAAAGAACTGCTCTAAAAATGATTAGGCAAAAGAAAAAAGAATCGCATTTCATAACGAAAGAACTGCTCTAAAAATGATAAGGCAAAAGAAAAAAGAATCACATTTCATAACGAAAGAACTGCTCTAAAAATGATTAGGCAAAAGAAAAAAGAATCACATTTCATAACGAAAGAACTGCTCTAAAAATGATTAGGCAAAAGAAAAAATAATCGCATTACATAACGAAAGAACTGCTCTAAAAATGATTAGGCAAAAGAAAAAAGAATCACATTTCATAACGAAAGAACTGCTCTAAAAATGATTAGGCAAAAGAAAAAAGAATCACATTTCATAACGAAAGAACTGCTCTAAAAATGATTAGGCAAAAGAAAAAAGAATCGCATTTCATAACGAAAGAACTGCTCTAAAAATGATTAGGCAAAAGAAAAAAGAATCACATTTCATAACGAAAGAACTGCTCTAAAAATGATTAGGCAAAAGAAAAAAGAATCACATTTCATAACGAAAGAACTGCACTAAAAATGATTAGGCAAAAGAAAAAAGAATCGCATTTCATAACGAAAGAACTGCTCTAAAAATGATTAGGCAAAAGAAAAAAGAATCACATTTCATAACGAAAGAACTGCTCTAAAAATGATTAGGCAAAAGAAAAAAGAATCACATTTCATAACGAAAGAACTGCTCTAAAAATGATTAAGATAAAGAAAAAAGAATCACATTACATAACGAAAGAACTGCTCTAAAAATGATTAGGCAAAAGAAAAAAGAATCACATTTCATAACGAAAGAACTGCTCTAAAAATGATTAGGCAAAAGAAAAAAGAATCACATTACATAACGAAAGAACTGCTCTAAAAATGATTAGGCAAAAGAAAAAAGAATCGCATTACATAACGAAAGAACTGCTCTAAAAATGATTAGGCAAAAGAAAAAAGAATCACATTTCATAACGAAATAACTGCTCTAAAAATGATTAGGCAAAAGAAAAAAGAATCGCATTTCATAACGAAAGAACTGCTCTAAAAATGATTAGGCAAAAGAAAAAAGAATCGCATTTCATAACGAAAGAACTGCTCTAAAAATGATTAGGCAAAAGAAAAAAGAATCACATTTCATAACGAAAGAACTGCTCTAAAAATGATTAGGCAAAAGAAAAAAGAATCACATTTCATAACGAAAGAACTGCTCTAAAAATGATTAGGCAAAAGAAAAAAGAATCACATTTCATAACGAAAGAACTGCTCTAAAAATGATTAGGCAAAAGAAAAAAGAATCACATTTCATAACGAAAGAACTGCTCTAAAAATGATTAGGCAAAAGAAAAAAGAATCGCATTTCATAACGAAAGAACTGCTCTAAAAATGATTAGGCAAAAGAAAAAAGAATCACATTTCATAACGAAAGAACTGCTCTAAAAATGATTAGGCAAAAGAAAAAAGAATCACATTTCATAACGAAAGAACTGCTCTAAAAATGATTAGGCAAAAGAAAAAAGAATCGCATTTCATAACGAAAGAACTGCTCTAAAAATGATTAGGCAAAAGAAAAAATAATCACATTTCATAACGAAAGAACTGCTCTAAAAATGATTAGGCAAAAGAAAAAAGAATCACATTTCATAACGAAAGAACTGCTCTAAAAATGATTAAGATAAAGAAAAAAGAATCACATTACATAACGAAAGAACTGCTCTAAAAATGATTAGGCAAAAGAAAAAAGAATCACATTTCATAACGAAAGAACTGCTCTAAAAATGATTAGGCAAAAGAAAAAAGAATCACATTACATAACGAAAGAACTGCTCTAAAAATGATTAGGCAAAATAAAAAAGAATCGCATTACATAACGAAAGAACTGCTCTAAAAATGATTAGGCAAAAGAAAAAAGAATCACATTTCATAACGAAAGAACTGCTCTAAAAATGATTAGGCAAAAGAAAAAAGAATCACATTTCATAACGAAAGAACTGCTCTAAAAATGATTAGGCAAAAGAAAAAATAATCGCATTACATAACGAAAGAACTGCTCTAAAAATGATTAGGCAAAAGAAAAAAGAATCGCATTTCATAACGAAAGAACTGCTCTAAAAATGATTAGGCAAAAGAAAAAAGAATCACATTACATAACGAAAGAACTGCTCTAAAAATGATTAGGCAAAATAAAAAAGAATCGCATTACATAACGAAAGAACTGCTCTAAAAATGATTAGGCAAAAGAAAAAAGAATCACATTTCATAACGAAAGAACTGCTCTAAAAATGATTAGGCAAAAGAAAAAAGAATCACATTTCATAACGAAAGAACTGCTCTAAAAATGATTAGGCAAAAGAAAAAATAATCGCATTACATAACGAAAGAACTGCTCTAAAAATGATTAGGCAAAAGAAAAAAGAATCGCATTTCATAACGAAAGAACTGCTCTAAAAATGATTAGGCAAAAGAAAAAAGAATCACATTTCATAACGAAAGAACTGCTCTAAAAATGATTAGGATAAAGAAAAAAGAATCACATTACATAACGAAAGAACTGCTCTAAAAATGATTAGGCAAAAGAAAAAAGAATCACATTTCATAACGAAAGAACAGCTCTAAAAATGATTAGGCAAAAGAAAAAAGAATCACATTACATAACGAAAGAACTGCTCTAAAAATGATTAGGCAAAAGAAAAAAGAATCGCATTTCATAACGAAAGAACTGTTCTAAAAATGATTAGGCAAAAGAAAAAAGAATCACATTTCATAACGAAAGAACTGTTCTAAAAATGATTAGGCAAAAGAAAAAAGAATCACATTTCATAACGAAAGAACTGCTCTAAAAATGATTAGGCAAAAGAAAAAAGAATCACATTTCATAACGAAAGAACTGCTCTAAAAATGATTAGGCAAAAGAAAAAAGAATCACATTACATAACGAAAGAACTGCTCTAAAAATGATTAGGCAAAAGAAAAAAGAATCACATTACATAACGAAAGAACTGTTCTAAAAATGATTAGGCAAAAGAAAAAAGAATCGCATTTCATAACGAAAGAACTGCTCTAAAAATGATTAGGCAAAAGAAAAAAGAATCACATTTCATAACGAAAGAACTGCTCTAAAAATGATTAAGATAAAGAAAAAAGAATCACATTACATAACGAAAGAACTGCTCTAAAAATGATTAGGCAAAAGAAAAAAGAATCACATTTCATAACGAAAGAACTGCTCTAAAAATGATTAGGCAAAAGAAAAAAGAATCACATTACATAACGAAAGAACTGCTCTAAAAATGATTAGGCAAAAGAAAAAAGAATCGCATTACATAACGAAAGAACTGCTCTAAAAATGATTAGGCAAAAGAAAAAAGAATCACATTTCATAACGAAAGAACTGCTCTAAAAATGATTAGGCAAAAGAAAAAAGAATCACATTTCATAACGAAAGAACTGCTCTAAAAATGATTAGGCAAAAGAAAAAAGAATCGCATTACATAACGAAAGAACTGCTCTAAAAATGATTAGGCAAAAGAAAAAAGAATCGCATTTCATAACGAAAGAACTGCTCTAAAAATGATTAGGCAAAAGAAAAAAGAATCACATTTCATAACGAAAGAACTGCTCTAAAAATGATTAGGATAAAGAAAAAAGAATCACATTACATAACGAAAGAACTGCTCTAAAAATGATTAGGCAAAAGAAAAAAGAATCACATTTCATAACGAAAGAACAGCTCTAAAAATGATTAGGCAAAAGAAAAAAGAATCACATTACATAACGAATGAACTGCTCTAAAAATGATTAGGCAAAAGAAAAAAGAATCGCATTTCATAACGAAAGAACTGTTCTAAAAATGATTAGGCAAAAGAAAAAAGAATCACATTTCATAACGAAAGAACTGTTCTAAAAATGATTAGGCAAAAGAAAAAAGAATCACATTTCATAACGAAAGAACTGCTCTAAAAATGATTAGGCAAAAGAAAAAAGAATCGCATTTCATAACGAAAGAACTGTTCTAAAAATGATTAGGCAAAAGAAAAAAGAATCACATTTCATAACGAAAGAACTGTTCTAAAAATGATTAGGCAAAAGAAAAAAGAATCACATTTCATAACGAAAGAACTGCTCTAAAAATGATTAGGCAAAAGAAAAAAGAATCACATTTCATAACGAAAGAACTGCTCTAAAAATGATTAGGCAAAAGAAAAAAGAATCACATTACATAACGAAAGAACTGCTCTAAAAATGATTAGGCAAAAGAAAAAAGAATCACATTACATAACGAAAGAACTGTTCTAAAAATGATTAGGCAAAAGAAAAAAGAATCACATTTCATAACGAAAGAACTGCTCTAAAAATGATTAGGCAAAAGAAAAAAGAATCACATTTCATAACGAAAGAACTGCTCTAAAAATGATTAAGATAAAGAAAAAAGAATCACATTACATAACGAAAGAACTGCTCTAAAAATGATTAGGCAAAAGAAAAAAGAATCACATTTCATAACGAAAGAACTGCTCTAAAAATGATTAGGCAAAAGAAAAAAGAATCACATTACATAACGAAAGAACTGTTCTAAAAATGATTAGGCAAAAGAAAAAAGAATCGCATTTCATAACGAAAGAACTGTTCTAAAAATGATTAGGCAAAAGAAAAAAGAATCACATTTCATAACGAAAGAACTGCTCTAAAAATGATTAGGCAAAAGAAAAAAGAATCACATTACATAACGAAAGAACTGCTCTAAAAATGATTAGGCAAAAGAAAAAAGAATCACATTACATAACGAAAGAACTGTTCTAAAAATGATTAGGCAAAAGAAAAAAGAATCACATTTCATAACGAAAGAACTGCTCTAAAAATGATTAGGCAAAAGAAAAAAGAATCGCATTACATAACGAAAGAACTGCTCTAAAAATGATTAGGCAAAAGAAAAAAGAATCGCATTTCATAACGAAAGAACTGCTCTAAAAATGATTAGGCAAAAGAAAAAAGAATCACATTACATAACGAAAGAACTGCTCTAAAAATGATTAGGCAAAAGAAAAAAGAATCACATTACATAACGAAAGAACTGCTCTAAAAATGATTAGGCAAAAGAAAAAAGAATCACATTTCATAACGAAAGAACTGCTCTAAAAATGATTAGGCAAAAGAAAAAAGAATCGCATTACATAACGAAAGAACTGCTCTTAAAATGATTAGGCAAAAGAAAAAAGAATCACATTACATAACGAAAGAACTGCTCTAAAAATGATTAGGCAAAAGAAAAAAGAATCACATTACATAACTAAAGAACTGCTCTAAAAATTATTAGGCAAAAGAAAAAAGAATCACATTTCATAACGAAAGAACTGCTCTAAAAATGATTAGGCAAAAGAAAAAAGAATCGCATTACATAACGAAAGAACTGCTCTAAAAATGATTAGGCAAAAGAAAAAAGAATCACATTACATAACGAAAGAACTGCTCTAAAAATGATTAGGCAAAAGAAAAAAGAATCACATTACATAACGAAAGAACTGCTCTAAAAATGATTAGGCAAAAGAAAAAAGAATCACATTTCATAACGAAAGAACAGCTCTAAAAATGATTAGGCAAAAGAAAAAAGAATCACATTACATAACGAAAGAACTGCTCTAAAAATGATTAGGCAAAAGAAAAAAGAATCGCATTTCATAACGAAAGAACTGTTCTAAAAATGATTAGGCAAAAGAAAAAAGAATCACATTTCATAACGAAAGAACTGTTCTAAAAATGATTAGGCAAAAGAAAAAAGAATCACATTTCATAACGAAAGAACTGCTCTAAAAATGATTAGGCAAAAGAAAAAAGAATCACATTTCATAACGAAAGAACTGCTCTAAAAATGATTAGGCAAAAGAAAAAAGAATCACATTACATAACGAAAGAACTGCTCTAAAAATGATTAGGCAAAAGAAAAAAGAATCACATTACATAACGAAAGAACTGTTCTAAAAATGATTAGGCAAAAGAAAAAAGAATCACATTTCATAACGAAAGAACTGCTCTAAAAATGATTAGGCAAAAGAAAAAAGAATCACATTTCATAACGAAAGAACTGCTCTAAAAATGATTAAGATAAAGAAAAAAGAATCACATTACATAACGAAAGAACTGCTCTAAAAATGATTAGGCAAAAGAAAAAAGAATCACATTTCATAACGAAAGAACTGCTCTAAAAATGATTAGGCAAAAGAAAAAAGAATCACATTACATAACGAAAGAACTGTTCTAAAAATGATTAGGCAAAAGAAAAAAGAATCGCATTTCATAACGAAAGAACTGTTCTAAAAATGATTAGGCAAAAGAAAAAAGAATCACATTTCATAACGAAAGAACTGCTCTAAAAATGATTAGGCAAAAGAAAAAAGAATCACATTACATAACGAAAGAACTGCTCTAAAAATGATTAGGCAAAAGAAAAAAGAATCACATTACATAACGAAAGAACTGTTCTAAAAATGATTAGGCAAAAGAAAAAAGAATCACATTTCATAACGAAAGAACTGCTCTAAAAATGATTAGGCAAAAGAAAAAAGAATCGCATTACATAACGAAAGAACTGCTCTAAAAATGATTAGGCAAAAGAAAAAAGAATCGCATTTCATAACGAAAGAACTGCTCTAAAAATGATTAGGCAAAAGAAAAAAGAATCACATTACATAACGAAAGAACTGCTCTAAAAATGATTAGGCAAAAGAAAAAAGAATCACATTACATAACGAAAGAACTGCTCTAAAAATGATTAGGCAAAAGAAAAAAGAATCACATTTCATAACGAAAGAACTGCTCTAAAAATGATTAGGCAAAAGAAAAAAGAATCGCATTACATAACGAAAGAACTGCTCTTAAAATGATTAGGCAAAAGAAAAAAGAATCACATTACATAACGAAAGAACTGCTCTAAAAATGATTAGGCAAAAGAAAAAAGAATCACATTACATAACTAAAGAACTGCTCTAAAAATTATTAGGCAAAAGAAAAAAGAATCACATTTCATAACGAAAGAACTGCTCTAAAAATGATTAGGCAAAAGAAAAAAGAATCGCATTACATAACGAAAGAACTGCTCTAAAAATGATTAGGCAAAAGAAAAAAGAATCACATTACATAACGAAAGAACTGCTCTAAAAATGATTAGGCAAAAGAAAAAAGAATCACATTACATAACGAAAGAACTGCTCTAAAAATGATTAGGCAAAAGAAAAAAGAATCACATTTCATAACGAAAGAACTGCTCTAAAAATGATTAGGCAAAAGAAAAAAGAATCGCATTACATAACGAAAGAACTGCTCTAAAAATGATTAGGCAAAAGAAAAAAGAATCACATTACATAACGAAAGAACTGCTCTAAAAATGATTAGGCAAAAGAAAAAAGAATCACATTACATAACGAAAGAACTGCTCTAAAAATGATTAGGCAAAAGAAAAAAGAATCACATTTCATAACGAAAGAACTGCTCTAAAAATTATTAGGCAAAAGAAAAAAGAATCACATTACATAACGAAAGAACTGCTCTAAAAATGATTAGGCAAAAGAAAAAAGAATCACATTTCATAACGAAAGAACTGCTCTAAAAATGATTAGGCAAAAGAAAAAAGAATCACATTACATAACGAAAGAACTGCTCTAAAAATGATTAGGCAAAAGAAAAAAGAATCGCATTACATAACGAAAGAACTGCTCTAAAAATGATTAGGCAAAAGAAAAAAGAATCACATTTCATAACGAAAGAACTGCTCTAAAAATGATTAGGCAAAAGAAAAAAGAATCGCATTACATAACGAAAGAACTGCTCTAAAAATGATTAGGCAAAAGAAAAAAGAATCACATTACATAACGAAAGAACTGCTCTAAAAATGATTAGGCAAAAGAAAAAAGAATCGCATTACATAACGAAAGAACTGCTCTAAAAATGATTAGGCAAAAGAAAAAAGAATCACATTTCATAACGAAAGAACTGCTCTAAAAATGATGAGGCAAAAGAAAAAAGAATCGCATTACATAACGAAAGAACTGCTCTAAAAATGATTAGGCAAAAGAAAAAGAATCACATTTCATAACGAAAGAACTGCTCTGAAAATGATTAGGCAAAAGAAACAAGAATCACATAGATAGATAGATATAGACTAGCGGGGTTGGGCGGAGTTGCCCGGATGTTATAGTGGTATAGTAGGGATCCCGAGGTGGGGGGAGTCCAAAAACAATAGTAGGGGTGCCCGGGTTTGCGTAGGTGGTGTAATAAGGAACCCCGACAGGGGGGGGGGTAAAAAGGTGATCGCAGCGGGGGAGGGGGGTAATAAAAACAACAGTAGGCAGAGGTGTTAAAAAGTGGTAGTAGCAGGCACGCTCGAACTCGTAATGTAAAAGAGAAAAAAGGGTTAAAAAAAACGTGGCGCCTTAGCCGATGTCTAAACCGCCCGACCGGAAGTTGGGAACATTGAAATTAAGCGTAGTCAATCAAAAAGCGACCCCTTCTTGTACGATACTGCTCAGTTGAGAGTGAAGGAATAAATGTTTTTGGCGAATTCTTTGATATTTGTCATCCGAAGGATCAAGCTTCAAAACGATACTGGTCTGCTCAGATTTGGCAGACATACAAACGCACACGCATTTCGCCTGTTATATATTAGACTAGCGGAGGTATCCGGTGTTGCCCAGGCGTGAAGAGGTGTAAGGGGGTTAAAATAACAGTATGAAGTCCAGGTGGAGAGAGGTGAAAAAAAGTAGTAGTAGCAAGGGGGGGATCAAAACAACAGTAAGCAGAGCAGGGTGGAGAGGTGTTAAAAAAATTGTAGTAGGCAAGCAAGATCGAACCCGTGATGCGAAGGCGGAAAAGAAAGTGAAAGAAAATCTGATGTCTTACCGATGGTCCATAACGCGACCGGAAGTTGAAACCGTTCAAATTAAGCGTAATCAATCGAAAAGAAAAGATAACTTGCAGAAATGGCGTCTGAAAATCCGATCCCTCCCTGCAGAAAACTGCCCAGTAAAGTGAAGAAATTAATGTTCTTGGCGAATTTTTCGATATTTGTCATCTGAAGGGTAGAGTTTTAAAATGATATGGATTTGGTCAAAATGCGTCACCTCTGTCGAAACCTTGCGCGAGACATACAAACACATACACACACACACACACACACACATTTTGCCTTTTAGATATATAGATAGAAGATTACAAAATCTCAATGATTCAATAGCGGTTACTCTAGTTTCTCAAGATGATTGTCATTCTTAGTACTTACCATCGACGCCCTCCTCCCTTCATATGTTAGGAAGTTTAAAAAAAGGAAGGGGGTATAAAAAAGAATGAAAAGAGGAAATACGTTTATTAGTAGAATAAAAGTTAGAGAAAGCGAGTTTAGCAGAAAGACAATGAAGAGAAAGTTGTCACTTAGGTACACAAAGAAAGCTGGAATAGGATAGTTAATCAAGGTTTACCAGTGATTGCGAAAAAGCGCCGGACAATAGAGGGCAATATATTTAGAGTTAGTTTACAGGCAGATTCGGTTCTGAGAATAAGTTTTGCGTCAGTTTATGATCGTTCTTAGTCTACAGAGTCTCGAGTTACCACCAGTTGAAAACAGGTCGTGGCTCAGAATAGATTAAAATAAGTTGGCGATAACTGAGGAGCACAGCCTCGACAGAAGACATAGATGTGGACTTTAGCGCTAGAGGGTTGGTTTCTACGATCATGTCACTCGTGCACCCTGAGCCCAATTGATGTATACAGAATGTGCCTGAGACCTTCTTTTCTTTTACACTGTTTCATTTTTGTACACATGTGAACCAGTGTGAGAGACAATATGGCAAGAGGAGAAAACGAAAAAGAATTTTTTCTTTTTGTTTATTTCACGTTTGATAAAATTGTAGCAATTTTTTGCTTGATAAGAATTTTTTCAGGCTATAATTGCTTGCATATGACATCAATGTGTATCAGCTAAAACGTTTTCCAGTTTAACCGTCGCGCGTGATTTCTCCCTGGTTTTTGTCTATTTCCCTAAAAGACCCCTTCCATTCTCTTTTTGTGTGTGCACGCGCGTGTGTGTTTATAAGAATCGATTGCCTCAGCCTTATTGTGCTCATTTGTCTCAATATCCGAAACAGAATTGTCATTGAAATAAGTTCACCCGTTTCAAATATTTTTGATTAATTCGTATTTATCATGATCCATTTTAAACAATTCGTGTTCATCATTATTTATTTTTAACCATTCGTCGTCATCATTATTTATTTTAAACCATTCGTGTTCATAATTATTTATTTTAAACCATTCGTGTTCATCGTTATTTATTTTAAACCATTCGTGATTATCATTATTTATTTTAAACCATTCGTGTTCATAATTATTTATTTTAAACCATTCGTGTTCATCGTTATTTATTTTAAACCATTCGTGTTCATCGTTATTTATTTTAAACCATTCGTGTTCATCGTTATTTATTTGAAACCATCCGTGTTCATCATTATTTATTTTTAACCATTCGTGTTCATCATAATTTATTTTAAACCATTCGTGTTCATCATTATTTATTTTAAACCATTCGTGTTCATCATAATTTATTTTAAACCATTCGTGTTCATCATTATTTGAAACCATTCGTGTTCATCATAATTTATTTTAAACCATTCGTGTTCATAATTATTTATTTTTAACCATTCGTGGTCATCATTATTTATTTTAAACCATTCGTGTTCATCATAATTTATTTGAAACCATTCGTGTTCATCATAATTTATTTGAAACCATTCGTGTTCATAATTATTTATTTGAAACCATTCGTGTTCATCGTTATTTATTTTCAACCATTCGTGATTATCATTATTTATTTTAAACCATTCGTGTTCATAATTATTTATTTTAAACCATTCGTATTCATCGTTATTTATTTTAAACCATTCGTGTTCATCGTTATTTATTTTAAACCATTCGTGTTCATCGTTATTTATTTTAAACCATTCGTGTTCATCGTTATTTATTTTAAACCATTCGTGTTCATCGTTATTTATTTGAAACCATCCGTGTTCATCGTTATTTATTTTTAACCATTCGTGTTCATCATAATTTATTTTAACCCATTCGTGTTCATCATTATTTATTTTAAACCATTCGTGTTCATCATTATTTATTTTAAACCATTCGTGTTCATCATAATTTATTTTAAACCATTCGTGTTTATCATTATTTATTTTTAAACATTCGTGTTCATAATTATTTATTTTTAACCATTCGTGTTCATCGTTATTTATTTTAAACCATTCGTGTGCATAATTATTTATTTGAAACCATTCGTGTTCATCATAATTTATTTGAAACCATTCGTGTTCATCATAATTTATTTGAAACCATTCGTGTTTATCATTATTTATTTGAAACCATTCGTGTTCATCATTATTTATTTTTAACCATTCGTGTTCATCATTATTTATTTGAAACCATTCGTGTTCATCATAATTTATTTGAAACCATTCGTGTTCATCATAATTTATTTGAAACCATTCGTGTTCATCATAATTTATTTGAAACCATTCGTGTTTATCATTATTTATTTGAAACCATTCGTGTTCATCATTATTTATTTTTAACCATTCGTGTTCATCATTATTTATTTGAAACCATTCGTGTTCATCATAATTTATTTGAAACCATTCGTGTTCATCATTATTTATTTGAAACCATTCGTGTTCATCATAATTTATTTGAAACCATTCGTGTTCATCATTATTTATTTTTAACCATTCGTGTTCATCATAATTTATTTGAAACCATTCGTGTTCATCATAATTTATTTGAAACCATTCGTGTTCATCGTTATTTATTTTAAACCATTCGTGTTCATCGTTATTTATTTTTAACCATTCGTGTTCATCGTTATTTATTTTTAACCATTCGTGTTCATCGTTATTTATTTTAAACCATTCGTGTTCATCATTATTTATTTTAAACCATTCGTGTTCATCGTTATTTATTTGAAACCATCCGTGTTCATCATTATTTATTTTTAACCATTCGTGTTCATCATAATTTATTTTAAACCATTCGTGTTCATCATTATTTATTTTAAACCATTCGTGTTCATCATAATTTATTTTAAACCATTCGTGTTCATCATTATTTGAAACCATTCGTGTTCATCATAATTTATTTAAAACCATTCGTGTTCATAATTATTTATTTTTAACCATTCGTGGTCATCATTATTTATTTTAAACCATTCGTGTTCATCATAATTTATTTGAAACCATTCGTGTTCATCATAATTTATTTGAAACCATTCGTGTTCATAATTATTTATTTTAAACCATTCGTGTTCATCGTTATTTATTTTCAACCATTCGTGATTATCATTATTTATTTTAAACCATTCGTGTTCATAATTATTTATTTTAAACCATTCGTGTTCATCGTTATTTATTTTAAACCATTCGTGTTCATCGTTATTTATTTTAAACCATTCGTGTTCATCGTTATTTATTTTAAACCATTCGTGTTCATCGTTATTTATTTGAAACCATCCGTGTTCATCATTATTTATTTTTAACCATTCGTGTTCATCATAATTTATTTTAACCCATTCGTGTTCATCATTATTTATTTTAAACCATTCGTGTTCATCATTATTTATTTTAAACCATTCGTGTTCATCATAATTTATTTTAAACCATTCGTGTTTATCATTATTTATTTTTAAACATTCGTGTTCATAATTATTTATTTTTAACCATTCGTGTTCATCGTTATTTATTTTAAACCATTCGTGTGCATAATTATTTATTTGAAACCATTCGTGTTCATCATAATTTATTTGAAACCATTCGTGTTCATCATAATTTATTTGAAACCATTCGTGTTTATCATTATTTATTTGAAACCATTCGTGTTCATCATTATTTATTTTTAACCATTCGTGTTCATCATTATTTATTTGAAACCATTCGTGTTCATCATAATTTATTTGAAACCATTCGTGTTCATCATAATTTATTTGAAACCATTCGTGTTTATCATTATTTATTTGAAACCATTCGTGTTCATCATTATTTATTTTTAACCATTCGTGTTCATCATTATTTATTTGAAACCATTCGTGTTCATCATAATTTATTTGAAACCATTCGTGTTCATCATTATTTATTTGAAACCATTCGTGTTCATCATAATTTATTTGAAACCATTCGTGTTCATCATTATTTATTTTTAACCATTCGTGTTCATCATAATTTATTTTAAACCATTCGTGTTCATCGTTATTTATTTGAAACCATCCGTGTTCATCATTATTTATTTTTAACCATTCGTGATTATCATTATTTATTTGAAACCATTCGTGTTCATCATTATTTATTTGAAACCATTCGTGTTCATCGTTATTTATTTGAAACCATTCGTGTTCATCGTTATTTATTTTAAACCATTCGTGTTCATCGTTATTTATTTTAAACCATTCGTGTTCATCGTTATTTATTTTAAACCATCCGTGTTCATCATTATTTATTTTTAACCATTCGTGTTTATCATTATTTATTTTAAGCCATTCGTGTTCATCATTATTTATTTTTAACCATTCGTGATTATCATTATTTATTTGAAACCATTCGTGTTCCTTATTATTTATTTGAAACCATTCGTGTTCATCAATATTTATTTGAAACCATTCGTGTTCATAATTTTTTATTTGAAACCATTCGTGTTCATCATAATTTATTTGAAACCATTCGTGTTCATCATAATTTATTTGAAACCATTCGTGTTCATCATTATTTATTTGAAACCATTCGTGTTCATAATTATTTATTTGAAACCATTCGTGTTCATCATTATTTATTTTAAACCATTCGTGTTCATCATTATTTATTTTAAACCATTCGTGTTCATCATTATTTATTTTAAACCATTCGTGTTCATCATTATTTATTTTAAACCATTCGTGTTCATTGTTATTTATTTTTAACCATTCGTGTTTATCATTATTCATTTGAAACCATTCATGTTCATAATTATTTATTTGAAACAATTCGTGTTTATCATTATTTATTTGAAACCATTCGTGTTCATCATTATTTATTTGAAACCATTCGTGTTCATCGTTATTTATTTGAAACCATTCGTGTTCATCGTTATTTATTTTAAACCATTCGTGTTCATCGTTATTTATTTTAAACCATTCGTGTTCATCGTTATTTATTTTAAACCATTCGTGTTCATCGTTATTTATTTTAAACCATTCGTGTTCATCGTTATTTATTTTAAACCATTCGTGTTCATCGTTATTTATTTTTAACCATTCGTGTTTATCATTATTTATTTGAAACCATCCGTGTTCATAATAATTTATTTTAAACCATTCGTGTTTATCATTAGTTATTTGAAACCATTCGTGTTCATCATTATTTATTTGAAACCATCTGTGTTCATAATTATTTATTTTTAACCATTCGTGTTCATCGTTTTTTATTTTTAACCATTCGTGTTTATCGTTATTTATTTGAAACCATTCGTGTTCATCGTTATTTATTTTTAACCATTCGTGTTTATCATTATTTATTTTTAACCATTCCTGTTCATAATTATTTATTTGAAACCATTCGTGTTCATAATTTTTTATTTGAAACCATTCGTGTTCATCGTTATGTATTTGTAAACCATTCGTGTTCATCATTATTTATTTTTAACCATTCGTGTTTATCATTATTTATTTTAAACCATTCGTATTTATCATTATAAATGTTAACCATTCATGTCGGATCAAAGGACGTTGTGATTTCCAATTTCTCTCAATTGCATTTCAAATAATCTTTTTTATTAGTATTTTTCCATTGAATAATTTTGAGCAAAAATGCTTTTATCCTAAGCAAACAGTCTTCTCCATCTTATTACTATAGCTAGGCGATTTGGAGAAGGGGGAAGTTTAGTACCGTAATAGGTTTTGGAAATAGGGTTTGTAGAAAAATAAAGTGCTGAGGAAAATAAATTTCAAGGTTATGTAATAGGTTATAAATGTATACGTTGGCCAAGGGTAACTGAGGCAGTTGAGTATCTCGCCAAGACCGTCGAAGCGTGGATTTTACACTTTGAAATATTAACTAAGAATAACATTCTAATACGCATTTATTTCAACATTGTGTGAAATTACAACATTTTCATTGCGAGTTAATATTTGAAGAAAATATTGGTGAACTTTAAGTGAAATTATTATGCAATGATTGAACAAAATATGAATTTCATTTGTTCGTTATGGTTAATCCATAAACCAATGTCATCTGTTATTTTCTCTCTCCTTCGCATCCCCTCTCTCATTCTTTCTTATCCTTTCTCTCTATTATCCCCTCCCTTTTGCTCTCTCCCTCTCTATTATCCTCTCCCTTTCTCTCTCTCTCCTACCCTCTCCCTTTCTCTCTCTCTCTCCTACCCTCTCCCTTTCTCTCTCTCTCTCCTACCCTCTCCCTTTCGCTCTCTCTCTCTCCTACCCTCTCCCTTTCGCGCTCTCTCTCTCATACCCTCTCCCTTTCGCGCTCTCTCTCTCCTACCCTCTCCCTTTCGCGCTCTCTCTCTCCTACCCTCTCCCTTTCGCGCTCTCTCTCTCCTACCCTCTCCCTTTCGCTCTCTCTCTCTCTCCTACCCTCTCCCTTTCGCTCTCTCTCTCTCTCCTACCCTCTACCTTTCGCTCTCTCTCTCTCTCCTACCCTCTCCCTTTCGCTCTCTCTTTCTCTCCTACCCTCTCCCTTTCGCTCTCTCTCTCCTACCCTCTCTCTTTCGCTCTCTCTCTCCTACCCTCTCCCTTTCGCTCTCTCTCTCTCCTACCCTCTCCCTTTCGCTCTCTCTCTCTCCTACCCTCTCCCTTTCGCTCTCTCTCTCTCTCCTACCCTCTCCCTTTCGCTCTCTCTCTCTCTCTCCTACCCTCTCCCTTTCGCTCTCTCTCTCTCTCCTACCCTCTCCTTTTCGCTCTCTCTCTCCTACCCTCTCCCTTTCGCTCTCTCTCTCTCTCCTACCCTCTCCCTTTCGCTCTCTCTCTCCTACCCTCTCCCTTTCGTTCTTTCTCTCCTACCCTCTCCCTTTCGCTCTCTCTCTCTCCTACCCTCTCCCTTTCGCTCTCTCTCTCTCCTACCCTCTCCCTTTCGCTCTCTCTCTCCTACCCTCTCCCTTTCGCTCTCTCTCTCTCTCTCTCTCTCTCCTACCCTCTCCCTTTCGCTCTCTCTCTCTCTCCTACCCTCTCCCTTTCGCTCTCTCTCTCCTACCCTCTCCCTTTCGCTTCTCTCCTACCCTCTCACTCTTTTTTTTCTCATTTCCATCTGTTTCTTATCTTTTTTCTGCTAGTTCTCTCTTATCTTCCCACTCTCTCTTTCCTATCCTATCTATTCTTACTCTCACTCCTCCTCTCTGTCAATCTAGATGAATGATGAAGCCAGATCTCTTTTCACATGTCAGCTCAAGGGATTATCTTTTGTCGATCTTCCATGCAATAAAATAGAACCCACAGAAAACAGACAACTGTTTCTTTTTCTGCTATTTTCCTATTTATCTCTGAACACTATTACTTTTTTTTTTTCCTTTAACGTTTACAACTGTTATGGGCTGTATAATAGACACGACATTTTTCCATTTAGAACTAGGTTATTCTGCAGTCTGTATAATCTACTCAGCCAGTTAAAAGTAACTAGAAACCTCATCAGGTGATGCTGCTTATACAGGTCTCTAGTTATTGTGACTGACTGAAACATGCTCATGAATTTGTAGCGACATATAACTGCTTAGGTAAAACAAATGAAAAATATATATTGCATTACTTCGGTATACTTTAATTAAATGTCAAAATATTCTTCTATAATTTTACCTGTTCATGTTTAACTTGCGATAAAAAAAAAAAATGAGTGCAGACTTTGTTTTTGGCGCCACTGTCTATATATTTCCCTAATACCTCTGACCTTGATAGTGTGGGGAGGGAGTGACAAAAACTTGCTGGTATTGTTTAAAATGATCTGAAATAAAAGCAATAAAAGACTTGATTCCAAATATTTCTCACATGTTTTATCCCCTCTCTTTTGGAAATAATATTTTGGACTAAGATTACGAATATTTCCAGTATCAATTAATCCTTATACACTGTGAAATTTACTTTATTTATGAGAACCAACGAGGGAAGATATAACATATGAGAAATATTTGGAAGCAAGTCTCCCCTTGCTGTTATTTCAGATCATTTGGAACCATAGCAGCAAGTTTTAATCTTTCCTCCTCCAATGCCAGAAGAATATAAAAAATTTTGTAATTCATATGCAAAACTAGGAAAACAAATGACAATGACTGAAGCATTTTATGGCTGTAAAAATGTGCCAAAAATATGCTCTGTATGATGGATGACCCCTTAATGTGTGACGTTATGGGCAAATGTTGCATAGCCCACTACACACAATTTAGGTCATTATCTTTCCAACGAACCTTCATTTGTTAAATTCTGATCAATAGTTGCTGGAGTTTGGAACTTATAAAATTGCCAAAAGGTGGTGTGTATGTGTGTGTGTATATATATATATATATATATATATATATATATATATATATATATATATATATACCTTGTTTGACACCACTCCTCACCCCGAACTCAGCAGACATGCCACCGTTAAATTGCACAGTGCTCCTCATGCCATCATGAAAGGATCTTATGATGCTGAGGAGTTTTGGTGGGCATCCGATCAGTGGGAGAATTTTGAATAGTCCATCTCTGCTCACGAGATCGAATGCCTTGGTCAGGTCTATGAAGGCAACATACAGAGGCTGGTTTTGCTCTCTGCACTTCTCTTGCAGTTGGCGTAGAGAGAAGATCATATCGATTGTTGATCTCTCTGAACGAAAGCCACATTGAGATTCTGGGTAGATTCGGTCGGCAAGAACGTGTAGTCGCAGTAATACTATACATGCGAATAGCTTGCCAACGAAACTCAACAGTGAGATACTGCGGTAGTTGTTGCAGTCACCGTGGTCTCCTTTGTGTTTGTAGAGAGTGATGATATTTGTGGCTCTCATGCCCTGAGGCACTGAGCCTTCTCTCCAACACTGTATCAGAAGACTATGGAGGGGCTTAAGTAGGCTAGCCTTTCCACTTTTTAAGACCTCTGCTGGAATATAGTCCTTTCCTGAGGATTTTCCTGATGGCAGTCTGTCTATTGCCCAGGATAGTTTTTCTATGGAAGGCTCCTCATCGAGCTCATGCATCAGCGGTAGACGATCAATGGCATCCAGGGCGGACTGATGTACCATGTTTTTCCTGGAGTAAAGCTCGGAGTAGTGTTCAACCCATCTGTCTAGCTGTTTAACTTTGTCTAGTATGGGTTCACCCGATTTAGACTTCAGTGAAGCAGTTTTGTTAATTATGGGTCCTGTAGCTCTCCTGATCCCATTATTTATATTTTTATATTTCCTGTATCAGCTGCATGCTGGATAGACTTGGAGAGATTCATCCAGTAGTTGTTTGCAGCTTCTCTTACAGGGTTGTGTGTTGGCCCCAACACTCTTCGGCATCTTCTTCTCCCTACTCCTGAAGCATTTTTTTTTTTTTTTTTTTTTTATTACATTTTCACCCCAAACAAGGCAAATTGCCACTTTGGTGTAGGGGGCTACTATCAGGGGCAACAACTACTGGGGTACTATGTAGGGATTTGGGCAGCAAGGTGTCGGTTCACGTTACACTTGAACTTCTGCACGTCAGTACTGTTGGGGAAGCAGGGACCTGGAATGGAATTCCAGAGTCTTGCGGTTCTGGGGAAGAAACTATTGGAGTAAAAAGATCTTTTACATCTAGGGACCTCTACAGTGTGGGGGTGGGATCTAGTAGCCTGTCGGGTTTGTCGAGGGTGCTCGCGTCGTGGGGGCACAAGTGATTGCAGTTCATCAGAGCATTCACCACTAAAATACTTGTAGAACAGGCAGAGGGATGCAACATTTCGTCGATGGGACAGAGGCTGAAGCTTAGATGCCAGTTCAGGGCCTATCAGATTTGCGACTCTCTTTTGAACCTTGTCAAGGAGCGAGAGACTAGTAGCAGATGCACCAGCCCAGATGTGGCAGCAATACTCCATACATGGGCGAATGGTGGCCTTATAGAGGTACAGGATACTTTCGGGTGTTAGTAGTTTTCTAGCACGGTAGAGAGAGCCTACCTTTCTTGCAGCGGCCCTGGCAATGCCTTCAATGTAATTGTTCCAACTCATGTTTCCTGTGAACGTTAGGCCAAGGAGTTTGAAAGATGGACTCTCAGATAAAGGGTCGTTGGCCATTGCTATTGGTGGTAGAGAGGGTTTCTTGTAATTATTGAATGAAACTAGTTTAGTCTTGGCAGCATTGAACGCGACCAACCACTTTTGTCCCCATTCCACTACAGATTGGAGGTCTTCCTCTAGTGTTTCTGCCATTTCTTTAGAAATGTGTTCATTCGTCTTCCTGTCGTGTCTGCCATAGAGTGTAGTGTCATCAGCATATATACCCATCTCAGAGGCAATGTTGTCGGGGAGGTCATTTATGAATATCAGGAACAATAGAGGTCCAAGGATAGAACCCTGGGGCACTCCCGCATTTATATCATATTGTTTAGATGTGCGACCGTCGAGGACTACCTGGATTTTTCTCTTATCTAAGAAGGATTTAATTATGTTAAGTATTCTACCAGTGATACCGTAAGATCTAATCTTCCTGAGGAGACCCTCATGCCATACCCTATCAAAAGCCTTAGATATATCTAGAGCTACCGCTCTGCCTTCCCCCGCTTTGTCCAGTGATTGGTATATACGTTCAGAGATCACGGTGAGGATGTCTGCTGTGGAACGGGCTTGTCTAAATCCATATTGTTTGTCAGTCAGTAGTTTAGCATCTGTAAGATGATGGACTAGAGCATGGTTAATTATGGTCTCAAATATTTTGGCAAAAAGTGGGAGGAGGCTAATGGGGCGATAATTTGATGGGTCTGTCCTTTCGCCAGAATTCTTGAATACTGGTACAACAGAAGCAGTTTTCCAACAGCCCGGAAAGCAAGCTTCATTAAGACATTTGTTGTAGAGTTTGGAGAGAACTGGAGCTACTTCGGCTGAGCACTTTTTTAATAGCACAGCTGGGATAAGATCGGGTCCACATGCTTTTGAGGTGTCAAGGTTTTTTATGATAGCATGCACCTGAGCAGGGGTGGTTTTCAGATCGTCTAGTGTGGCGTCTGTCCGCATAGGAAAGTCAGGTAGGGGGTGGTTGGAAGGGTCCAGTGTGGAGTTTGAGGCAAACCGACTGGCAAGCATGTTAGCCTTGTCGGTTGCTGAGGAGACAACCTCGTGATTGTTGGTTAGTGGGGGAATTGTTGATTGCCCATTATTTACTACACTGTTGTAGATTTTCCAGAAGTCTCGAGTTCCTAGTTTTTGTGCTTCGATGCGCTTTTTAGTGGTTTCCGTAAATTCTCTCTTAGCTGTCGCTATTTCTTTCTTAACGTTATTTCTAGCTTCTATATACTTCAGTCTGTTTGAACTGGACTTATGTCGGTTAAACCTACGGTATGCATGCTGCTTTTGAGTAATGGCAGTTGCACAAGTCGACGTAAACCATTGGGGAGAGTGGGGCTTACTATAAAATTTCCGCATGGGAACATGCGCTTCGATTGCAGTTTTGAACCAGTCAGTGGTCTCGTTTGCACACTGTTCAGCAGGAAGAGAAAAAATATTTCCCCATGGGGCGTCTCTGATAAGATCTCTGATAGCTTCCCAGTCAGCCTTTTTATAATATCTCGTTGTTTTGAGCACTGGCTCTTCAGTTTTGGGACTAGAGTTTAGGGCGATTTCAACCATTATCACTGCATGATCAGCGTTCCCGAGTGGGCTGTGGGCCTTCGCTATGCAGTCATCGGGAACTGTGGTCAAAAACAGATCTAGAAGTGATGCGTGTTGTTCTTCCTGGTCAGGGAAACGGGTTGGAAACGTAACAATTTGTGATAGGGAGTGAGATATAGCGAAGCTATGGGTTGTGCTGCCCGCTGCATCTGTGTGAGTAGAGAATCCAAGCCAGTTTTTGTGGTGGACATTAAAGTCACCAAACACATGTATTTGTGCGCTAGTGTCGAGGGACAGTGCCGTGTCTATGCTGTCAGATACTTTGTTTATTATGGAGCAGTCCTGAGTCGAGGGAGAGCGGTAGAGAAAATAATAGTAGCTAATACTGTGTTGCACGTTTAATCTAAAGCACATAAAGGCTTGATCATCTGTTTCTAGGTTTGTTTCTCTAGTCAAGGGAAGCATGCTTTCAAGAACACAACGGATGGTATCAGCTTGCACTCCAGGTCAGATGGTGGTCTCTTCAACATCGCCAGACTCCACTCCAGGACAAAGACCAGGACAGTTCGGATAAGAGACATGCTGTTTGCCGATGATGCAGCTATAGCATCGCATCAGGAAGATGGTCTTCAAAGACTGATGGACAGGTTTGCTAATGCTTGCAGCCTGTTCGGTCTTACCATCAGCCAGAAGAAAACCCAAGTCATGGGACAAGCAACCGCCTCCCCACCCAGCATCACAATCCAAGGCACACCACTAGAGGTCGTACGCCAGTTTCAATATCTAGGCTCCACTGCTTCAGACACCATCTCATTGGGCGTGGAGCTAAAGAAAAGGATTGGAAAGGCATCCACAACCCTCTCTAAACTAACTAAAAGAGTCTGGGAAAACAGGCACCTTACCACCTCCACCAAGATGACCGTCTACAGAGCGTGCATCCTCAGTGTTCTACTGTATGGGAGTGAATCCTGGACTACATACTCAAAACAAGAGAGGAAACTCCAGGTCTTCCATATGAGGTGTATACGTAGGATACTTGGTATCACATGGCAGGACAGAGTGAGTAATACTGATGTTCTGCAGAGAGCGGGCATCTCATCCATTTACTCCCTACTGCGTGAGCGACGTCTTTGCTGGCTGGGCCATGTGCGCAGGATGGATGATGGGCGCATCCCTAAAGACCTTCTCTATGGCGAGCTTGCCTCAGGCTCAAGAAAGAGGGGGCGACCCCATCTTCGCTACAGGGATGTCTGCAAGCATGACATGAAGGCTTTCTCGGTGGACAGGAATACATGGGAAGCCTCTGCAGCTGACAGAACTGCCTGGAGGAAAATGATACGCCAGGGGATTATCATCAGCGAGAGTACCCTCCATGTTGAAAACGCTGCAAAGAGAGCTAGGAGAAGAGCGAGTGTACAGGCGGAACAGCCGGACGAAGCGGCAAATTGCATAACAACCTTCGTATGTCAAGGCTGTGGCAGACTATGCAAAGCAAGAATTGGTCTCTACAATCACACAAAAGGATGCATACAGGCAACATCTTAATGCGGCACTGATCCATAGTCGTTTCGACTGACAGATGCCACACACACACAATATATATATATATATATAAGATTGTTGCAAAACCAATATCATTTTCTCATATATGTTATTTTATATATTATTTCTGAATTAATTCATAAATATATATAACCATGTTATAGATCATTTTGAGGCGTGTTTTTCGCTCTATCGAATCGTGTTATCTGTTAACATTCTCAATCTCTTCATTTTTTGCAGGCTTTTCGACAGCATGGACAAAATTCAAATTCACACGATTTTTTTTGTTGTTCCAGTTGAAACTAAGTCGAAAAGCTCTTCAATCTTTTTTGTTAAAAAAAATAGGAGACATTACTTTTGGAACAACTCTCATTTCTTGATTTTAATCAGCATAAGATGACATAAGTGTTCCAAAACTGTTTTATTTAGGGAATTAATCTCGTACTTCTAGTATTTCGTCAGCAGATTATGGGGTTGGTTTTTTCAGTCATTTTCAATGTTATTATGAACTAATTTGCAAAGAAAATGCCGATTCGTTCCTCATGAAACAAACTTAAAAAAATTATACAGACTCTCGATTTTTTTCATCTTTTCTTTCATTATCAACATCATTTCTCTTCAATTTATTAGGAGAGGGCTATAGACAAAAATCGCAAAATGATAATTTCAGTAAGGCTCTGAAGGACTCCTTAGTTTCATTTATTTTCAATCATCTATATATTAATATGATAGTGTGTGTGTGTGTCACGCTTACATCCGGGTCGTTTAATTGTTATGTACTTCCATTTCTTGTAATAAATAGTTTTACCAAGTTTTCGTTCCGGCTTCGATTATAGCTGATGGCACTGACGTCATTTAATTTTTTTATAAATAATTTTACTAAGAATTCCTCATAAGTGTTGGTTTCGGTTTCACTTATAGCTGAAGGAACTAAAGTTATATATATGACTACTTAATTTAATCACATAAATAAATATATGGAAATATAATTTTATGCATAAATTTTTAATATTTATTCAACAGTACTCAATACATAGGTAGAGCTAAGTAGTAAGTTATGAAAATATATATGGCAATTAAGCTACACAGAATATTCTGCGTTTCATTCTCGTGATAAATCTTCAGACATATATATAAGTTTGGGATTCGGTTTCGATTCAAGCTGATGTACCTAAGTTATATCAATAGATTTTTTTTTACTTTTGAAATCGCAACTTTATAATATATAAAAGTCGATAGAACATTAACTCTATAATAATATATACGAAATCTGCAAGAATTAAAATATTATTTAACTGCTAACTTGGATAAATATTTTTGCAGTTTTAACAAAAAGGCTACAATAATATCAGAGCGTTTCCATTTACGTTGAATATCTACAGAATGCCAACATCAATACATTACATATGAATGAGCCCCCTGTGGAATTTCCACAGGTACCGCTAGTAACCAATATTACATTTAGTAAGTGGTAGATATGAATTCAAAACTTCTCAATATCATACAAAGTGCAAGTGCCATAACACTGCGTTGCCCGGGAGAAGAAAAAAAGTTAATATGCTTTGTTGCACTATTTCATATATTTTTCCCGAACAAAAGTTTTTCATTGTTTTCAATTCATGATTTCATTTATTATTTTCATTCATTTATTAATTCCTTATTCATTCATTATTTTCATTCATTTATTCTTTCAATTCAATTTTTCATTTATTTTCTTAATTTATTTTTTTGGTCATTTTTTATTCGTTTTTTCATTGTTTTCAGTTTTTCATTCATTTTAATTTTTTCCATATTTTTTTCGTTTATTTTTGGGATTTATTATTTCATGTGTCATATAACACATCAATGTGTCTAGACGTCACAGTCACATCAAATATAAATCTTGCGCGTGTAATGTAATAGATATTGTGTTGAATCGTTTGTTTTTTAAATTATATTGTAGTTTTGAAAAAGGCAGGAATTCATCTGCTATCAGTGTGTGTTTTCTGTTCTGTTCTCGGACAAGGAAGGAGATATTCTTCTAGAATGGGGCAATTTTTATTTATTCTGATCCAAGCCACCTCTTTTGGGAGTTGGATTAAGCTCACGTTAAAAACCGACCTTGTATCTAACTTTGCTCTCATGGAGAACAATAGTCTTCACTATCACACTTAACTAAGGATCACTAACTTAGAAAGAAAAACGATATATAGATCTGTTATATAGCTAATATTATGCATTCATACAGTCGATACTCATACAGTAGTGATGGAGACAACGAATCAGCTTCTCTACAATTCATAATGCAAAAATATAAACAAATATTCATGTGTAGTTGCTTGATGATTTTGACCGTTTTCGTTGTGATTTAGAGCCCGCCCATTTTTTTAATGTGAATAAATGACGATATATGCAAACGTCATTGTCATTAAGAGTGGCGTTCCTCATTTTAGTAAAAAAAAAAAAAAATCTGTTACTAAAAATGTATATTGGGAACAATCGATAAATATAATAAATTACGCCTCACTGTCACAACCCATATAATTTTGAGATGTCAGAAATTGGCTCAAAATTGTGTTATAAGCAATGCATCCGATTTGGCAAAAATGTAGAATGACATGTGACAACTTAATGGCTGCGCGAGGTAAGAACATAACAGAAACAATGGTTCAATCTCAGGCGGCTAAATTGTATTATTTTATTTGAATAAAGGGAAAAAAGAAAACAATTACTGAAATTATACTTGTGTATTAGTTTGCCAACAAGAAAAAATAGCTTTTTACTCTCTCTCTCTCACACATACACACACACACACACACATATATATATATATATATATATATATATATATATATATATATACCTGTGGAGATATGATTTTTCAATTAAATTTCACTTTTTTATATACTAATCCTTAATTTATGAAGCTCAATGTAATTACAGAACATATAACAAATAAATTACAAAAGTCTATATTCCAAATTTCATGATGTTGACCATCTTACAATTTATTCCTTTACGTTGAAATTTACAATTCTTTATAGTAACTGTTTGCTTGACAGTAATTAATTGATATAATAATTAAATGAATTTGCACGACGAACTCGTCACTGTCAAGAATTGTAAATGTCAACGCAATTAAACGATTACATTGTAAGATGGTCAACATCATGACATTTGAAAAATAGACTTTTGTCATATATATATATATATATATATATATATATATATATATATAAATATATAAATTCCAACTTAAAAATACATAAAAATAAAAACCGATGAATATAACAAGTTTTATTTAAAAGTTCTCAATAATTAAAGCAATTTTTATACTTATTTTTATATTTAAGTAAACATTTCTTTTAATATCGCTACACAATCATGACAATGTTTCGGTCAATTAGTTATGAATAACTAAATACGTTGTTGAGGACTTGATCTTTTGAAAGACAGGACTGGTACCTCCTGACAAGGTCTTTAGTTATTCATAAAAAATGGACCCAAACATTGCCATGATTGTGTAGCGATATTAAAAATGTTATTTAAATACAAATAAAAAAGTATTCAAAGATAAAACCACGTGACAAATTCTACCATTATAAGCAAAACCCTCACTGGCTGATTTGGCCACTCACTGTTCTTGTTTAGACCAATCAAATTGATTGATGTTTTCACTGCCAGCGATGAACTTGGCTGGCTTTTGAATGCCTTTTTTCTTTTCAGTTCCAGTAAAAGAGCCGAACTAGAAGGATGGAACTCAACTCTCTCTGGATATTAGGCATTTGGACGCCTCTAACTTTTCGTCTCATTGACACTTTATTTTAAAGCCTAAATGATAAGCTATTATTAGATATGTCTCCCAGAGACATTTTTAAGGTCAGAATTATCGACCTATCATTAATGACTTTTCCTCCAACTGAACATTAATTATGAACTTCTGTAATGTCGACTCAAGTCGAGAATTGAATCTTTTCATCAGAAAGTATCATTCTAACTCCTTCAAACGGCTGTAATTAATCCGACCTTCGAACAATGATATACCTGAATACCAGTTCCTGATGAAAATAAAAGAACTATTACCTTTCGAGGTTGTTACCAGCTCTAAGCAGAAACAAGGCATTTCCTTTTTTTTTGCAACGAAGGACGAATAAAATTTGTGTCGATTTATGTAAATATTTTTCCACTGTCTTGGAGCAAAAACATGTGAGATATAACATCTCCCAACCAATGCATCTAACGAGGTTTATTTAATAGTACTCAATAATAAAGAACAAGTTGTACCTTTATTTATATTCACATAAACATTATTTTTATGTCGCTACACAATTAAAGTCATGTTTCTGTCCAATTGATTATAGTAGTAACCAACCGACTCTTTCAGGCGACAGAAAGCTCCATCTTTCTTTCAAAAAGACCTGTTCTCTAATGTACAAAACATTGAACGCTGGAGCATTCACGTTTTTAAACTATGAAAAAGATGAAGAAGAAAGAAGAGAAACGGGAGAAAGAAACTGGGTCAGTAGATGTCACGTGATTTTTCATCAGATTAAAACGTCAAACACATCAAGACAAGATAATTGAAGACAATTTTGCTAAATTAATCGTTTTTAAAAGAAAAGGGTCTATTTTATTTAAGATTTTTATTCATTTATTTTTCTGTCTGGTAAAATAGCATTATTTAATATGCTATATTTAAAAAAAAATGAAATATAGCATATTAAATATTCCAACCGATATTATTATTTTTATTTTCTTTCAATTGGTGAAAAACCTAAAATTTAAAGTTAATTACATTTAGGGAGTATTAAAATTTATAGAGATTTAAAAATAGGCTTGATTGGAACTACTATATATATATTTTTTTTTTATTACATTTTCACCCCAAACAAGGCACATTGCCACTTTAATGTAGGGGGCTACTATCAGGGGAAACATCTACTGAGGTACTATGTAGGGATTAGGGCAGCGAGATGTTGGTTCACGTTGCACTTGAACTTATGCATGTCAGTACAGTTGGGGAAGCAGTGACTTGGAATGGAATTCCAAAGTCTAGCAGTTCTGGGGAAGAAACTACTGGAGTAGAAAGATCTTTTACATCTAGGGATCTCTACAGTGTGGGGTGGGATTTTGTAGCTTGTCGCGTCTGTCGAGGGTGTTCACGTCGTGGGGGCACAAGTGCTTGCAGTTCTTCAGAGCATTCACCATTATAATACTTGTAGAACAGGCAGAGGGATGCAACGTTTCGACGATGGGACAGAGGCTGAAGTTTTGATGCCAGTTTAGGGCCTATCAGATTTGCGACTCTCTTTTGAACCCTGTCAAGGAGCGAGAGACTAGTAGCCGATGCACCAGCCCAAATATGACAGCAATACTCCATACATGGGCGAATAGTGGCCTTATAGAGGTACAGGATACTTTCGGGTGTTAGAAGTTTTCTAGCACGGTAGAGAGAGCCCACCTTCCTCGCAGCGGCCCTGGCAATGCCCTCGATGTAATTGTTCCAGCTCATTTTTCCTGTGAACGTTAGGCCAAGGAGCTTGAAAGACGTACTCTCAGATAAAGAGTTGTTGGCCATTGCTATAGGTGGTAAAGAAGGTTTCTTGTAATTATTGAATGAAACCAGTTTTGTCTTGGTGGCATTGAACGTTACCATCCATTTTTGTCCCCATTCCACTACTGATTGGAGGTCATCCTCTAGTGTTTCTGCCATTACTTTAGATATATGTTCGTTTGTTTTCCTGTCGTGCCTGCTATAGAGTGTGGTGTCATCAGCATATATAATATTTAAGAGGAATTAATTTAACTTTAATTAAAAATAAGTAATTAGTGATAATAAATCTATTATTTCAAGATGACAAAAAGTTTATAAAGATATAATCTACTAAATAATATAATAAGGTTTTACAGAGTAAAAGTCAATAAGCAAATATATAAATGAACAGAAAAATAGTAAAAATATGAAAATAATAATGAAATAAATAAGTAAAATAAAATATTAAACAAAACATTAAAATTTTAAATAAATATAAAATATATATCAGAAAAATTAAGTAATAAAAAATTGATAAGCAATATATAAAAAAGGAAAAAACATTCGATTAAAACAGACATAAGTGTCGATTTCTTTTAAAACTGTAAATCTAATAATGCCGATGAAAAAGTGAAGTAGCAAGGAGCTTTAAAATATCTTATTTAAGATGAAATTTATGTTACATTTCACGATGAGGATGATGATGGCCAAATCATCAATTGTCTAAGTCAATTTAATTTCAAAAATAACAATTTTCGTCATTTTTTTAACTTATATACTCGTTAGTGAAAATAGAAAACATGCGTAGCTGGTTATAAAAGATGTCGTTGTTTATTTCTGTACATATAAGTTTTTTATGACAGATTGACAATCTAATGTCTGCATGACAGGGATGGCGGCGGCGGTGGTGGTGTATAAAAGACTGTGTTACTACCCCACTCACGTTATTGTTGTGTCGTTGTTCTTCTCTCTTCCCACTGTCTCTTTTTATTTGACCTAGATGACGATTTCCGATTGGCCGATAGAATGTGGTCACTCGCTGCCTAGATATTTTGCATCCTAAAACCTGCCCTCACTTTGACGTCATCTCCTAGACTTGTGACTGCCTTTTTTGTTTGTCATCCTTGACCACATGAAAATTCCGCACTTGACCCTTGGTCACGTTTTCTAGCCAAATTTATTTAATCTTTTGCCGAGGTTCTGCTTATGCAGCATTTATACAGGTTATGTGGAAGTAATATAATTTATAAATCTCACTATGTCAGTTTGTCTGCCTCCATATTTTCAAACTCTCTGATGATGAAACGCGGAATATTCTGTGTAGCTTAATTGCCATATATATTTTCAGCTGACCGAAACCTGCTCATGAATGCTTAGCAACATATGAATGCTTATGTAAAACTAATAAGCAAGTATATCTTGCTCTACTTCGGTATTAAGCACTCTTGCATAAATCTCGTTAAAACTTCATCGGTTGCTTCACCTCTAAAAAATATTAACCTGGAATTGTATATATATATATGTATGTACAGTGTGTCCAAAAATTAATTCCAAAATAAAGAATCTATTAAAGTTCAAAATCTTTCAGTGACTTTTTGGACACTCTGTATATATACACTCTCTATGAAAATGTTTATAGTTACAGATGAGCCAAATCTAATGCATATTTTTCTCCTAAACATTTCAGTCGAAAGTAATAATAATGAGGTTGATGAGCATAGAAAATAAAATGTGATGTTAAGTTCATAAAATCTTCAGTAACAAAAGTGAGGTTTGCGATGCCAGGAGCAGAAGAAACAAAGAGCAAAACTATGTGAAAAGAAATGTTTGAAAAAAAGTATGATATGCCGGCAAGAATACATATGTCTATGCTGTTGTCAATGCCATTATTGAAAAAAGTTTATGAAACCTCCAAGATTGTAGGTCATTAGGGCTTTCTGTGACTACACAGAAGCCTTTTTGGCGAGGAGCAAAGTGTATTATCTGTTCTGTTACTACACTTTACCTTTTCTGTCCTTGCTCAGTGGAGGAGAAATCCTTCTAGACTAAGGCGATTTAAATTTTTGTTCTTATCTAGAGTGCCCCTTTTTGGAGAGCTTGATTTCCCCCACATTAAAAACTGACCTTGTGTCTAAATCTGGTCTCGTTGAGAGGCAAGTAAATAGGGACATAAAGTCTTGTTTTCAGAAATAAATTTTTGTAGGTGCATATAACTCTTCATTGGTAGATTTTCATATAACTCTTCATTGGTAGATTTGCATATAACTCTTCATTGGTAGATTTGCTTATAACTCTTCATTGGTAGATTTGCAATCTTCTGTGTCGTTAAAAAATGTCGTTGGACAGCCGAAGACATGGGGAACAACAATTAAGGACGTCCTGGCGATACTATCGGGTAACACCTAGTTAGTCTCTGGCGATGAAATCAGAAGTAGTTAGGCATATCCTGTAACTTGGTCCAAGATCGATCAAACCGGACTGTAATGGTTCGAGATGTATTTCGTACTCAGGAGAAAGCTAACTCAATCCGACCAGGATGATAGCCGCTACAAGTGCAAGTCTGTAAGTCGTTAAATTAGTAAAGTTAAAATAATTTCATTAGTGTTATGTTTGTGTTCATATGAAATTTCAAGGCTTTTAACTCTCGCGTATAATCTATAGAATAAAAAAAAACATATTGGAGTTGTTTAAAGGAGTTTTCATTGTAAAGAATTTCATGTAATGCAATATGTACACCACATAAACATTTACATGATTAAAATGAAAGAAAAAATTAATCTTCAGTTTTTTTTTTTTTTTTTTTTTTGTGCGTTTTGATTTGGAGTTTGACAAGATGAGAGTAAGATCATTGCCATTCCATCTCTCCTTTTTTCTTCATTAAGCGATTGTAAATTTTATACGATGAAACGGCTGCTCCTGATGATTTATAATTACTTCCCTTAGTGCTACACGTTATATATATATATATACACACACACACACACACACAAACTTAGTTTTTTTAAGCGGCTTTTAATCAACTTTTTATACTACTTTTAACCTTCCATCACTCGATACAATTTTGATTTTTTTACTTTCTAATTGCGTTTCTACTCACTTTCACCTCGTCAAATCCATGAATTACACCTGAAGATGATGAACAGTCGAATCGAAAACGCTCGTGATAACTATGAAGTGTTCATTATTATGTTCGGTTTTGATATAAAAATGATTATACGAAAACTCGACCCCCCCCCCCCAAGAAATCATAAAGCAAAGTATCTTATTTGTATGCTTGAATATATATATATATATATATATATATATATATATATATATATATATATATATATATATAGTTGAAACAGAGACATTAAGGTTGATTTTCATGGGAGGTGCTCAGTTTGGTTCTAATTTTTGGTTCTTCCTTTAAAGACATTTACAGCAAGAACTCATCTTTTTACGAAAAAAACAAAAAACAAACAAATCTAGCATCAAGCGGAATTCTCAGAAAACTAAGCTTCTTTGCAAAGACTTCCCACCAGTAGAACACATTGCAATGGGACTGATTCCTTTCATGGTTAAAATATATTCTGTCCCTTTTATCAAACATCATCAGTTTTCTCATCTTTTGACTGACAATCATTTCATCTCATTAAAACTTATCCTCAAGTGGTTTTTGGTCTTGATACGTGATGACCTTTGTATAAAATATATATACACCATTTTGTAGAAATGACTTTGAAGGAAACTTACTTAAAAAATCTTTCATAAAGCTTTTAGAAAATTCTTGTGAGGTGGAAGTCTGATTTGCCATCATTTTATAATTTGCATTTTTAAAACGTTTCATTTCAGTTCTCATTGATTCGATTAAAGTTTGTCAATTGTTGAGAGTTTTCAAGCTCATCATTTGGATGAAAAATGATTTTCTTTTCTTGCATTTTTATTTTCACAGCAACCGACATAGATTTGGCGATTTTTAATTTTCTGAAAATAATCATTAAACATGAGAATACATTTTGATTGGAATTTTAATGGTTTTTTTGTTTTTTTTTACTATTCTTACAAAAATTCTATCTTTTTTCTAGCATAAACAATTATTATTATTAAAAACTAATGTTTGTTCAACGGACATAATTAGATATTCAATTAAAAAAAATAATTTACTAAAGTGGAACACGACTGAGCTCCAGTTCTGATCTTCCTACCCTAGTAAGACATTTACTTGCTTTTCGAACAAAAGGAAAGGAAACTTTCCTGTGTGTGTCTATTGTAAGGCAAAATTTTTTTTTTGAACAAGTTGATTTCAATATGGTCTCTTATCTCAATCATTTGATGAAACGTTTCTGACTTTTGAGATGAGGAATGGTTATTCGTATTATTTAGATTCATTGGACTACTTGAATGTGATTTTGTCGAACTCGAGAATTTAGAGGGAATTTCGAATGGAACGTTTATTTACTTCATGGGGGTAGCATGCTCTTGTTTTATAAGCCATGACTGGATAGATGTCATAACTGGATGGATGCCATAACTGGATGGATGTCATAACTGGGTAGATGTCCTAAGTAATTCGCAGCTGTATTTTTTGGTTGCTCACACTGAGAATTGAACCTTAAACCCTCCGGAGAATATCACTAACATAATTGATTTTTCTAAATACTCTAACCACTGTGCCATAGGTCCTTGCTAACAGAAACATTACCAAGTTCGACAAGATACACTAGAAGGTCAGAGGTTACATCGACTGAAACGTTGTGAAAATCAGACTCAAGAGGAGAACAGTAGTCCGATAAATCCAATAATATGAATCATCTGATGATGTTCTTCATATTTCAACTGATAATCAAGCCATCGTATTTAGCCTTAGCCTCGAGTGAATTTTAGCCTCAATAGGTGATGAGGCTTTAGTGCAAAAACGTTAAAATGTAAAAACAAAAATTAATAAAGTTTGTTACCTTGTTTTTATTTTTAATTATTTAATAATTCGTTACCTTGCTATAGTTTTATTTTTAATTATTTAATATTTCGTTTTTTTTTTTATTTGAATAATTGAAAATTTAATGTTCAATTGAATTTCGTAAATGTTTAGATCAATATATTTCTAAAAAACTAATTGAATTTTTATTTTTCACCCCAAGCCAAGCACCGAACCACTTAGTCGTAAGAGACCACTATTTGGGATGAGATTTGCAGGGACACTATTTATAGAGTTCAGCAACAAGATGTCTTTTTACATGTCACTTTAATTTTCGCATGACAGGGAAGACAGGGAAGTAGAAGCCCGGGAGGGAATTCCAAAGTGCAGCAGTCCGAGGGGAAAAAACTATTTGAGTAGAAGTTTTTATGGCATCTCTACTTCAACTGAGAGTTTAGGGCGATTTCTACCATTATCACAATATGATCAGCATTCCCGAGTGGGTTATGGGCATTTGTTACCCAATCAATGAGAACTGTGGTCAGAAATAGATCTAAAAGTGAGTCTTGTTGGTCCTGTCGCAACAGGAAATGGGTTATGAACAAAACTGTTGGTGATACGGAATTGGATATAAAAAAGCTACCAACTGTGTCTGTATGGAGAGAAACCAAGCCAATTACTGTGATGTGCATTAAAGTCACCAAATATATGTTCTTGAGTGCTAGTATCTATGGAAAGTGCTGCCTCTATACTGTCAGAGACTTTGTTGATTAGAGTACAGTCCTGGGTCGAGCGAGGACGGTAGAAAAAATATAAGTATGTTGTAGGATTAGTCTAAAGCACATGAAGACTTGGTCATCTGATTCTAGTTTGGATTTTCTAGTCAAGGGAAGGGTGTTTCCAATATAGACTCTAACCTGTGCATATGTCTGTCAGAGTCCTTCCGGCAAAATGGTAGATAACCAGGCATGTTAAAGTGGTCAGAGGGGATGAAGGAGTGTAGGTTAGTTTCCGGGGAGTTTGCTAGGAGAAATGATCCGACATCATCTAAGTTAGTTCTATTTATGAACGCAAGCCTCAAGGGAGGAGGCGAATTAGTATTGTTTATGTTTGTGCCTGGTTTGATCGTTCTAAAACTAATGGAATAATCTAACCTGTATTAAAATGTATTAAATAATTTAACATCTTTTAAAATATAACTTTTTAAAATGAATTAATTAAACATTTTTTAAAAGTAAAAAAAAAGTTTTAAAATTAATTAAATATAAAAATTTGTTAAATTATTTATCAAAGAATTTAACAAGTTTTAAAATTTGTTAAATTATTTATCAAAGAATTTAACAAGTTTTAAAATTAATCAAATAATCAGTTTTAAGATTAATTGAATAATTTAATATTTATTTTAATTTAAAATTAATATAATCCATTATTTTTTTTTATAAGATAAATTGAATAAATTCACATTTTTCATACATTTGAATTAAAAAGTGTTGATTTTTATTCTGCCAATAACATTTTTATTTTACATACTTGAATAATTCAAGTTTTATTTGTTTATATTGAAATTAATGTGACACATTAATTATTCTATATATTTATGTATCTATATTTATTTTATTTTTTTAGGTAAGTCTGAGTTTTTCATTGACCACTGGCATAAAAATCTTTTGGTAAGTATTTAATACAAATTATAGTTGTTTGCGTGTATTTTGTTTTTGCTTTATTAACGTTACTGTCTTTATCTGCGTACTTTAATACTTTTAGTTAAGTTTTCAATTCTATCTTTTACCAAAAATATAAACCTTAAGTTTATCATTTACTCGGTATTTATCCATTCGTTTGAATAATTGAAGTTAGTAATTTCTCTTTGTTTAAAATTGCCTCCCCTTGGGTTGGAAACTTGTCTTGGTGATAATCATCGTGACGTCATAAGTTTAAGCGAGACGACATGCATATCGAATAGCAGTTGTTGCTGTCCTTGGCCTATCAACCTTACGCCATGTTTCAGACTGTTCATGTTTTTATCATCCTCAAAACATTTGGAATCTTTGTCTTTCTTTAGATGATTATTTTTATTTTTGGTAACCTTTGTGAAATTATGAGCTGGCATTGATTGCCATCAAGTACATTGGAAAGCTGCTAAGAACCAAGACATGAAATACAGTTTAAAAGATGTAAATGATAACGATATCTTATCTAAGACCAAATATCGTTAAATACTGTTAGTTTAGCATGCAGACTGCATTTATAGCACTTACTAGCTGGCAGCCTAGTCATACAATATGCTTAAACATGATATTTTAATATATGCAGATTGCATATATGTTATAATAATCAATATTCTATTATTATAATAATTTTCCCGGTGGACTAATTTGCAAAACAAAAAAAAATAATTCTGTCTGTATTTGTTTACAATATCATGTCAGCTGATATTTGGGCGATGAATGAAAATGCATTAATTTTAGGAAATAAATTTGCATGGTACAATGACCAGAATGATCCTCAGTGACTGTAATGTTGGAAATCTCCCAAAACAAAGAAATTTATCATGTTCAGTTTCTAGAAAGGTAGTCAGGTACAATTCAAGATTTCGTAACACCTGTAAGCATTAGGTACACAAGAAATGCAGTAAAATTATTTCAGGTAAGAGAGGATAACTGATTTGCATGCAAAATAATGGAACAGTTTTACCACTGTCTACTTACAAGAGAGGCTATCAGACTTTTGTATGCAATGTTATGATGTATGGCTATGAAATCCGACCAGTGCAGGTTTAGGACATGCTTTGCATGGAAAGAAATGATATGATGTACGTGTAATATAGGTTTATACGATAGTGCACCGATTTTAATGTTATAGCCATGTTGAAAGGATGGGTGAGAGTTTATGGATTAGATGTTGATGTTCCTTTAAAAATTAGTTTATGTATTGTTTTCCACTATAATTATTGTAATCCTACTTTGTTTTAGCAGTATCTCAATTATTTTGTTGCTACTATGTGTAAAATTGCAAAACATTGTGCAAATAACAGTCAAGATGAGAACAGTAAATCAAGTAACCCATATGAAACAGATTATCAATTCTCGTCTCAAAACTTCAAAAACATAAAAAGAAATTTATTTAACAACATATACTAAATAGACTTGTTTATGTAGTTTGTAGCACAAATGCTGTTGATCATATAATGTCTGCTGTCCGGCGTGTCCACCAAGTTTATAGTAATTAATGCACAACAGTCGTTTATCATTGTCTAATCATATGGATGGACACACCTGACTTTTTATATATAAGAATAACAATGTATAAACCGAGCTCCTTTCTTCTTTATTAATATCCAGATGTGTTCATATTCTATTTTAAAACGTTTTGTTTTTTCAAACAAACACATAAAACTAGTAAAGATTTAATGTTTTCTTACGGTGGCACACTCCCTAAATTGTGACGTTTACCAAAAATGTAATGCCCCACATTACTTGCCCTGTTGTGTAGAACACACATTCTATGATTCGTGATAATAAGTTCAATAGTTTAGGATTTTTTCAACTTATGCACACACACCAATCCCTTTTATAATATATTAATATAACTCCAAATTTGATGTAAAGCAATTCGTGTTCTCTAATTTCTCTGCATGAATTCTATATATACTATTTATTTAAAAGGAATCAATAGTCAAGAGGTTATCTCATTTGCATATTACATTAAAGAAAACCTGTTTTAATAATTAGTTCTGAATTTTTAATAAAAATTAGGAAATAGAATTGTTTGATGTATTCTATCAATAATTATTATATAAAGTTGATTTAATTTACATTTAATTTACTTTCGATATCAGCTGCTTTTAAAAACTGAAGTTAGTCTTCATTTAACTTATACGTTATTTCCTTTTAAGCTTTGAGATTTTATTTCACTATTTGAATTTCATAGATGTCTGATAGATGACTGTTTTATGCTTCCAAAAATCCAAAATATGTTCAATTTTCAGGAAAATTGTAAAAACTTAAGATATTTAGTGTATCTGAAATAGTATGTGACTAAACCCTCTGCCCAGTAATATGTATCTTCACCTGGCAACGACGGGTATGTCCAACTAGTGTGCATATATATATATATATTATATATATATATATATATATATTATATATATATATATATATATATATATATATATATATTATATATATATATATATATATATTATATATATATATATATATATATTATATATATATATATATATATATATTATATATATATATATATATATATATTATATATATATATATATATATATATATATATATATATATATATATATATATATATATATATATATATGTGTGCGTGTGTGTGTATATATACACGTCAATAAAATGATGTAATTATACCATAATTTCTTTATCTGTGGAATTTCCACAGACCCCAGTAATATACATTTAAAAAGACTCAGCCAAAATGTTTTACATGTAGGCAAATTAACATGCTCTTGAATTATATATATATAATATTCCATCATCTAACGATCTCTACAGTGAGTGGGATTTTGCTGCTAGTTAGATGAATCCGCCAAACTGATGTTTTCAAAATGCAACATTCTTGTGAGAGACGTCTTGATTTTCTGGAGGATTCATCAAGGTGTTCCTAGAAAAGAGAATATTGTCAGGAATTATGGCTGCATAGTGTTCACCACTGCAGCATTTTTGGGGCATCTGCCACACTTATGGTCTGCTGGAAATTGGCCACCAAAAATTGAATTATCTTTTTTATCAGGTACATTGTTCTCGTCAAAATCTTTCCTGTATTGCCACAGCGTCAGAAAAATTGATTTCGTGGCAAAATGCGACTGGTGATTTTTATCTGCTACTACTTAGTATACAGTTCAGTTGAATCCATATTAATGTAAAAAGAATCTCCCAGTTTCGCTGTCTACAGAATCTGAAAAATGTGGATTAAATATGTAAAACACAACTTTATGATGAAAAACAAAATAGGGCGCTTTTTTTAACCACCTTGAATATAGCCTTCTTTAAGTTTGAAAAGACAATAATTACTGCTGGCTAAGACTTCCTATATTAAAGCAAGGGTTGCAGAATATCTAAACATATTCTCCTGAGCTGAGTTGGAGTCCAATAGCAAGGAGAAATCCAGGACGACTCGAAATAATGGCAGGATAAGCAGAGAAAGATCCGATGTTATTTTGGAGTTTTCATTCTCCCAAATTAGTTGCATAACTAAGGCTTAATCCATAGCTGCAGGGAGGATATATGAATTCATACCGTCCTCAAGATTATTAGTGAAATTGGTGCAGTAGACTTGACAAAAACAAATTCGAAAATGCTACATAGTGAAAATGGCGAATTGCTTTTGTTGGATATGTTTTTTTGTTGTTGTTGTCTTTTTTTGACCGTTTATGGAAGGAGACATTTTTACCGCCATTATTTGCATGGGTTTAAAAAAAATGTAATGATTTACCTCATGTTTATTTTTCTACAAATGTTTTGAAAATGATATTAGCTTAGTATCATCCTTTATCTCTTATCTTCAAGAGTCTGCGGCTGAACATGCACACTGAAGAATCCGGCATCTTCATCCTCTAAACAAATTTCATGTTTGAAAATAGTCGATTCTGCTGCACAGTGCATTTGCACAATCTCCATCCTCCCCTCGTTGTTCGGCATTTAATCTACGAAAACATACGGGTGCATCAAAACCAGCCATAATAAGTGAAGCTGTTAACAGTCCATCGAAACGTTGGCAAAGAAGGCTTTTCAAGAAGCAGCAGATATCTATCTGTTTATTTTTTCGACATTCCAGTGTTCTTTTTTTGTTGATTCTAAAGAGCAATCTCACCTCCAAATGTTTACAGTGGGATACCTGCAATAAAAATACACACACTTTTCTTTTCAATTTGCTGATTTGGTTTTGCTTGAATGAGGCATCCTACTGGATGATAGACATAAACCTGCTATTTCAGATACACTATCCAAAAGAACTTTTCAGGATTCTAACTATCCCTTGAAGCTCCTTAATCTGGGTGTTACCTTAAAAGACATCCAGTGACGAAGCTCCATTTGGGGGCTGTGGGGAATGTGGAGTTATCCCCTTAGTTACCATTGCTCGCAGGTCGACGTTGATCCGGAGTGGTTTCACCTGTTAGGGAAGGCTACCAGATCATGCTGTCTAAAGATATGAAACATTAATATCTTTTTTTTTCTTATACAAAACATGGCCATGTTCTACAAAGTCAAAAACAAAAACATTTTTTTCTACAAAATAATCAAATAAAACACTATAAATAAAGATATAAAGAATTTCATGAATAAATATTCCCCTCCCCTCGCCAATTTTTTGCGAAAACACTCGTCTAGTTGAAACCACTATCAATAATTTCCCCCACTCATTATCTGTGCCAAAACCTAAACGTGGATTCCATATTTATTTATTTATTTATTAGAACTGCACGTCTGTGGAATTATCTTCCGTTTTCTTGCTTTTCAGCTGACTGCAATATGGTTGTCTTCAAGTCCAACATAAACAAGTTCTTTATGAGCCGTCTCCTTTAATTAATCCAATTTACCAAATTTCCACCATTAACAATTACTACGATATTGTCCTATTGACTACGGTGCACTCATTAACCCTTATCCTTGAGTGGCCTCCGCGTCTTGATAATTGGTGACTCCTTTGTAAAAAAAAAACAAAAAAACTGAATTTTCACAAAGGGCTTACACCCATTCTGCATAAAACTAAATAAAACTATAGCTCACATTTGAAGATTTGGCACCTAACAGTTGTGTTCCAAAATTCATAATAATCGGCTAATTAGTTTAGGAGTAAATTCGCTACATACAAGCATGTAAATGTACCTCGCTGATATAATAATAATGATAATTATAATAATAACGATAATAATATTAACAACTAGCGGGGGTACCCGGCGTTGCCCGAGTGTTTGTTTCCGGGACGTGGGGAGTTTTAAAAAAATGTTATGGTAGGTAAGTAGGAAGGATCAAACCCGGAGTCATGAGTAAAAGTAGGAAAATAAAGTGTGAAAAAAAAAAAAAAAACCCATCTGCAACGTTAACAGTTCGGCCACCAAGAAAAGTCCATTCCAGTTGTTTAGGAAAAAAAAAAAAAAAAAGACTATGGTAGGTCGACGCGAACGTGAAAATATAATGTGAATTGTCCAGCACGCTAACCACTACGCCACAGAGCACTGCAGCTTAGTTTAGTGATTTTAAATAACTTCACATGAAAGAACTACAAAGCCAAACCGGTGTTCTCTTCTCAACTGTTCCTTGTGAACGATCCCCAAACGGTGTTAAGTGGTGGCAGGGGGAGGAGGAATTTATTAGAGAGAAAATATTTTACCACTTCCATTGATCTTAACCGATTTTGGCCGTGACTTCTCAGCAGAAAAAGTATAGAAATCTAAGATTATTGAGGAATTTGAGAAATAATAAGCCTATAACACACCTCAGATATTGTTCTGCCGTTTGTGCATATTATATTTGCATGAAATATCTTGATTTTTAATCCTATTAATGTCAAAATCAGACGGGAAAAAATGAGTTCATTTTATTTATATAGAGAAGATAATAATAATATCATACTATAACATTCTCCCATTGATATCTTTCTGTAAGCAATGGCAGTACCACTCTCATAGATAGATGTTTGGTCCACCTCACTGTTTCCTGCTTCCCTGATTGTACTAAGCTGCAGAAGTTTAAATGTAATGTGAACAAACATCTGCTAATCTTCTCAAATAATTCCCAGTAGGCATGGTTCCAAATGGTTGTCCCATACATCCAAGTGGCAATATGCCTTGTTTTTGGTGAAAAAGCATAAAAAATCTTATCTTCTCCTGATGTAAATTGTGCAGTATAATCATGTTTCTGTTTACCCGAGTTGGTAATTATCCCCTCATGCACATCCCGCTGAATTCGAAAACCATCGTTTTCTTGTCTGTATCTTTGTATAAATATTTCTGTTGACAACAGCATTTTTATGAAGCATCTCTTGTTTTTTGTTTTGTTTTTTTTATCAAGGGAAGGGTTGCATGAAAAATGTTTTGCAGTCAAAGTTGTTTTGTAAAAACCAGTCATGAACACGACCTTAGGGTGAGCAGATGCCATTATTTTGGGTTTATGAAAGTTTGCTAGTGCCTGATACGTGACACTTTGGTGGTTTGTTATAGTTGACGATAGCAAGCCATGCACACAGCTCATTCGTTTCGAATGAAAGTAAGAAAAGATCCAAACGTAGTCATCTCAACCAGACAAAACAAAAAGAATAAAATCATACAAACACACACACACACACACACACACACACACACACACACACATATATATATATATATATATATATATATATATATATATATATATATATATATATACTTTCATTGGTTTTCTTGTAAATATTCCAAGAGTGATTTTTTTCCAGTTATAGCAGGATAAACAATAAAAATAGTACAATGAACATTTGTCTGACGATCAATGATATTCAGAGCATATATATATATATATATATATATTATTTTTTTTATTATCGTTTTATCTCTTTGGTTACATATGTTTCGGATGTTGACGAGGCTGTTGGATCGTAAACATGGTCCAACATACGTAACCAAACAGATAAAACGGTAATAAAAAAGTAAAACACATATTTTCTCTGCAATAGTATTGAGCACTCTCTTCAGGTTTTTACTAATTACCAGTTTTACTATATATATATATATATATATATATATAAGTTAAATTCACGATTTTTGAAAACACGTTCTTTTATTTTCTCATAAGAATATGTTACAGATCTGTTTCGTTAGCAATCTTCAACAAAAAGTAAAACTATGTTACCACTGTATTTTTGCATATAGCAAACTCTTCAGACAATTCTATGGAGAAAATCATATTGAAATACAATCTTTGCATGTGCAAACAATCAAATTCATACCTCTAATGTCGAGGGTGTAATTCCCGTTGTTAGTCAGGTCTCCATTTTTAAAAATTTATTTGTAACATATACTTTTGAGAAAATAAAAAAAAAGAACATGTTTTTAAAAATTGTGAATGGAACTCTAAAAAATACACACACACACACACACACACACACACACATATATATATATATATATATATATATATATATATATATATATATACACTGATAGAAAAAAATAAACATTCCAAATGGAAGATAATTTATTATATCGATGTCTTACTCTTACAGGTCATCAGCATACTCGGTCTAATGTTTCACATGCTGACATGCGGTGAACGGCTTTTAGAAATTGCCTTTGAACCTAATCTATCTCTGACCAAGGCTTTATTTATCCTGCTTTCAATTCCATCTCTATCACTCCTTCCGATATTTTCCTTGGTTTTTTTCTTGCAACAATGTTACATGTTAACATACAGAGTCCATCGCAATTCCAAAGGAAAGGAAAGAAAAATTCGATTCGCTTTTTCAGTTTTTAATAAGTCATTTATTCTTGGTATTTCCAGCAAGAAATTGCATCTTGTTTTAAACAGTTCATTTCTCGCATCGACATATCCTTTTAAGATGCTCTCGTCACCCACGTGTTGTTCACTGTTATTTTTTAGCTATGTCCCGAATACATGCTTTTCCATCTATTAATTTCCTGCCATGTGTCGGATACGCGCTTCTTCCTTGCTTCTCAGGTCGCGTGTGACTTTTCATCTCTGCCTTTTTTTTCTCTTCACTGTGATGTCATATCGCACACTGGCTTGGTCATTTGCTCATGTATTATGCATCATACCACCAACATCAGCGACTCTGGTACATTGTTAACACAAGTGTTCTATATCTATTTATCCATTTTTATGCATTCTTTCAGTGTAATCAAACAGATAAAGTTTGCAACTATTTCGAAACTTTATTTTTCTCTGAAGTCATCAGATCTAAGCATGTCTGTGAAATTCACATTTCACATCTATCATATTATTTTCACATTTATTTCCATGCAACACATGTCCTCAATCCTAAATCTTACTTATTATTAAGTAGTTTGGAAAATAACAAATTTAAAAAAAAAACATTTGTTCGTTGAACTTCGTACATATTTATTTTACAACTTTTCTTCTGATAGTCGAAAACCATCGAAATACCCACGTCAAATGCCTTAAACAATATTGGCATCTTGGCGTGGATTTTGTCCAATAATTTTGACATTTTGATGTAGGTTTTGTCAACCAAGGAAATGTTCATTGCCAAAAGTGCATAGTCGACCTCTTTCTTCAACTTTAAGAACCTCATTAGCACTACTTTATTTAAACTGTTTCTGAATCTTTTAGATGTGGATTTATAATTCACATTATTTGGATTATTCAGATCTCATCTTGAGTATTATTTGGACAACGTTTCTATCGATGTAACCTCCAATCTGCTTCAAGTGTATTTTGTAATAGTTATAAGCAGAGAAAAACGGTTGATAGTAAGACGACTCAAAGAAGCAACACATATGCTTGGCGACTATCAACCAGTAAGCAAGCCTAGGTAGTCATTGATTATAAAAAGTCATAAATCTCTCTCTCTCTCTCTCTCTCTCTCTATATATATATATATATATATATATATATAATCTGTAGTAATACATAGTGATGGATAGTAGAAAGTGGTAAGATTGTTCATCTAAAAATAAAAAAAAAATAGGTTTAAGGCTCCCAAAATTCATAATAGAATTGTCAGCAAGGACCGATAGCATAATGGATAAAGTACTTGTTAAAATTCATTAGCTACATTCTTCTTGTGGCGGTTGAAGATTCAATTCTTAGTTCATGTAATGCAAAGAATACAATTGTGAATTACTTGAGACTTCTATCAAATCGTGGCTGACCAAAAGAGAGCATTCTACTCTTCATAAATCGAATAAATGCTTCCATTCAAAATTTCATTTAGATCCCTCGAGTTCAACAAAATACACTTGAAGAAGGTCGGAGGTTACATTGACCGAAACGTTGTGCAAAATGAGAACAGTAAGCTAAATAATATGAATCTTCATACAATTCTATTACTTATTCATGACGTTGCTGTCTATGTTTCTACGATTTTCAGAAAGAACTATCATATTATTTATTCATAAATTCCGAAACAATTGTTTTCGTTGAACTCTTGCAAGTAATTTCGATTTCTTTGGTCCCAATTCGTTTGTTTTATCTTTTAAAACATTATTCTCAAATGAATTACTGAAATTTTATCAAAGAGTCTACATGAATGATTAAGTATGTAATATGAATATCTTAAGATAGTGTATTGTTGCTATATCTGGGACGTGGAGCTGTTCAGAGCAGTCTTCCCCGCCTTGACAGTTTCGAAGTCTAGTGGGACATATCTTTTCTCTCCAAGATCTTTCTCACAGAAGATCCACAAACAAATAAAAAAAAATAGGAGGCATTACATGTGGAATCTACCCATAGTAAAGGAAAAAAAACAAAGAAAGAAAAATGTGTCCCAAAAGATTGCTCTGACGTTCTGTTGTATCTCTAGTTATCATTAATGCTGAGTTCGTATCTCATACATTGGGCTTAAAGTATTTGCGGCTTTTTTATTTTTTTTTTTTACATGGAGGTCACCACTGATCAAGGCCCGGAGGCCACTCAGGGATAAGGGTTATTGCGTGTAAAGTAATCAATGAGATAGTATTGTAGTAATCATTAGTATTGGAGATTTGATAGTGACTTACTTAAGGGGGTGGTTCGTCAGGAGTTTGTTTATGCTGGACTTGAAGACATCCAAGTTGTAGTCAGGTGGAAAACGGGCAAACAAAAGGGAGTTCACCAGCCGTGCAGTTCTAAGAAAGAAGCTCTGCTCATGGAATCTACGTTTGGATTTAGGCACAGATAAAGAGTGGGGAAAATTATTGACAGTAGTTTCAGCCAGACGGGTGTTTCTCGTGAAAGACTGGTGAGGGGGGGGAACGAGGGATTGGAGCTCAGACGAGCACCTGCCATGGAAATAACGATAAAACAAAGACAGGCTCGCAACGTCTCTTCTGTGGGAGAGAGGCTGCAGGGAAGAGAAAAGGGCATCCCCCACTAAGCTACGAAGTCTATTTTGTACTCTGTCAAGGCAGGATAGGCCGTATTTAGCAGCTCCTATCCAGATGTGGCAGCAGTACTCCATCCTTGGCCGTACTTGGCTTTTATACAGATAGAGAATTGCATCAGTAGTGAGATATCTTCTGGAACGGTAGAAGGATCCCACCATTTTCCCAGCGGCCTTGGTAACAGACCTGATGTACATGTTCCATTTCAGATCAGGAGTAAAGGTCAAGCCCAGAAGCTTGTCAAAACATGGAGCCTCCCCAAGACGAGAGTCATCCATTTCAATTGATGCCAGATGGGGTTTAGAGCGTTGATGATGTAAAGATAGAAGCTTGGTTTTGGATGCATTAAAAGTGACCAGCCATCTCTTCCCCCACTGTACCACGCGCTCAAGATCAGAGGAGAGAGAATTAGAGAGAACTTTGTCATGCACGGCCTTTGATGTGTTGCCATAGATGGTCGTGTCATCAGCATAGATGTCAACGAATGATTTAAGTATGTGTTTTGGGAGATCATTGATATAGATCAGGAAGAGAGTTGAGCCCAGGGTGGACCCCTGAGGGACTTCAGCATTAATACTGTGGGCCTCTGATTTCTGTCCATCAATCACTACTCTTATGAACCTATCGGAAAGAAATGATTTAATGATTGAAAAAACATTTCCAGTTATACCGTAGCTGGAAATCTTGTGAAGTATGCCCTTATGCCATACCTTATTGAAGGCCTTCGATATGTCAAGATTTCATATGCTCCTGATTTATAAAATATTTATAAAGTAATGATAATTTAATAAAAAATAATTTAAAAATTGTAGTGAATAAATTATTTAAAAAAAAAAAATTTGATGAATGCTAAAATTTTTTGGAGCTATTTCGAAGATGTTTTTCTAACGTATAAAAACCTGTTAACGTATAGCAGTTTTCGAAGCAGATCCTGTGTTTGAAGTGAGAAAAAATTCAACTAAACATGGAAGAGTAAAGAATGTACACATATGCAAGGCAATGACAAAAACTCTAGAAAAGGATGTTCTGTCATGATTTCTCCATTGCTTATTACCTCACTCAGATTGTTCACGAACCCACCCGTGTGCCTGATACTAACGGCCAGTATGCAAGTCTCCTTTTTTTTCACAACTTGTCCTGAACTGTGTTCAGCTTCCGTTCTGTCTCCACTTGGATCTTCCGACCACTCAGTTGTATCAGTTAAGATAAAAATGAAATGTAATAAGTCATCAGATGTACCTCTCCATTGTACAGTATATCGATACTCTATGGCTGACTGGGATAGCTTCCGCACATTTATATCAGATCTACATCTGCATTCCATGTTTAAAAAAGATGTGTCCTATATAATATCAGACCTGACAGAATGGTTAATTGTAGGTATAGACCGTTTCATACCGTCGAAAAATTTCCAGCAAAAACCTAACAGCCAGCCATGGTTCTCTCCAGAATGTGCTGCTACCATTGTGCACATAAATCACTTTTTCCATTACTTCCAACCTAATAGATGTACTGAAACTAAAGTTGTTTTCAGGACTGCCAGCAACCACTGTAAAGAAGTAATAAAGAATGCAAGAGAGTTGTATGCTCAGTCCGTCATGTCCAAAGTAGCTGAGCAGCGGCTTGGTTCCCACCAGTTTTGGCAAATAGCAAACAGAATCCTGAACAGAAGCGTGTGTTCTATCCCAACTCTTATAAATGGACCTGAGGTCATCTCGTCAGCAGCAGACAAAGCCAAACTCTTTGGCAATAACTTGGCAGCTAATTTTACCCTTTGCGACTAAGGCCATCAAGCTCCAATATTTCTTCCTGTATCCGAAAACATTCTATGTGATATGAAAATATCTGTATGTGATGTTGCCAAGCTAATCAAAAACCTTGATTCCAGTAAAGCAACCGGCCCTGACGGTATTCCAATTATAGTACTTGAAAGACTTCAACCAGAACTAGTGCCCATCCTTACAAAACTGTTTAAATGTTGTCTTAAGGAGAATTGCTTCCTGTCACCCTAGAAAATCTCATCAGTATGTTCCGTATCTAAACCTAAACATAGATTCCATGAACAAAGCCTCTTTCTTAGAACTGCACGCCTGTCTTCCCTTTTCCTGCTTTCCATCTGACTACAATATGGCTGTCTTCAAGTCTAATGTAAACAAGTTCTTATGAGCCGTTTCACTTGTTAGCAAATTTACCGAATTTCCATTAATAATGATTGCTATATTGTCCAGTTTCTGCTGTACACTCTTTAACCCTTATCCTCGATTGGCCTTTTGACCTTGTGGTGATACCTATGTAAAAAATGTCCAATCAGTAATGGAATGGGACTGTAATCTAACATTTAATACTACTAAGAGTAAGCTTCTTTCCTTTAATAACTATTAAAACCCCAAACACGGATTACCATGACAAATAACACTCTACCTGAGAGTTAATCTATCAAAATCCTCAGACTAACATTCACAGGCAACATTAATTGGAACAAATACATTGAGGACATTGCCAAGGTCGCTGCAAAGAAGGTAGGCTTCTTTTACCATGCTAGAAAATTACTCATACCAAAGAGCATTCTGTGTCTTTACAAAGCCACAATTCGCCCATGTATGGAGTATTGTTGCTACATCTGAGCTGGCACATCTACCACAAGTCTCTCACTCTCAGACAGTTCAAAAACGAGTCCCAAATCTAATAGGTCCTACATTATTGGCCAAGATTCAATCTTTTGTCGCATCCCTGTCCCTGTTTTACAAATGCTTTAATGAAATATGTATGTGATGACCTCAGAACTTGTACCCCCTCGATGTACATACTCCCGATTAACACAACGATAAGCAAAATCCGAGTGCTTCGCTGTTGAGGTCCTTAGATCCCAGAAAGCTTTCTACTCTAACAGTTTCTTCCTTCAGACTGCTAAGCTTTGGAATTCCTTCTGTTTCCTTTCTTCATGACAGTACTAACCTTCATGACAGTACTAACCTTCTGAAGTTTAAATATAATATGAACAGGCATCTTGCTGCTCACCTCCCTACAGTCTTCTATTAAACACAATATAAAATAGGAGCACCTTACGTATCAGGCCTTGTTCGGAGTGAAAATAGGATTAAAAAAAAAACTTTTGCGAAGTACAATAATTCAAGGGAAAAGATGAGATAAAAAATGGTAAATATTCTGTTAGTATTTCAAAGTTTATTTATAAATAATAAAGGATAAGTGGTGTAAACTGATTAGGTGCTAGAGGTCAAATGTAAGTGTTGCTTTTGATACTTACCTTGCTTCATTTTGACTAAATATTTCGTTTCTACTGACCCTGCATGGCGAAAAGGTTAGACTAGATCATCTTCAAAGGATCTGACTGAGGCCACCGTCTTTGACTAAACAGCCGAACACTTTTCCATCAAGTACTGATCTGGAATCATTGACATTTCGGTGATATTTCCAGAAGTTTATTCCAAGTATTTTACCATATGTAGATTTGTGAGATAGTCGTTCGATTTCAATACACAGGGTTATTGCTTAGAACGAGCAAATATGCCAACAGTTTTTGAGTTGACTTTGAAAACGTTAAAAAAATAGATGAATTACATTGAAGAAACGCTCCTGCCTTGATGCACAATAAACTAATCTGTTGGAAAGTTGTTGAGGTCAGCAATTTGAATTGCTATAAACATTAATGAATCAACATATTTTATTTACCTGCCTTTCCAAGAGGACAAAGTTAGACACAAAGTAAGTTTAATGTGGAGAGAATTAAGTTCGCTTGCAAAAGAAGCACCTTAGACTGGATTAAATATTTTGACAAAACAGTACAAAAATAATTTCGAAATCTAGTTAGAAGGTTCTCGTTTTTTTTTGTTTTTTTTTACAACCACTTTTGTCCATATTCTGACTTTAAAATACATTTAATAGTGAGGCATCATTTGAGGGCATTAAGTTGCCCGTCAGTTAGCATTGCTCCCAGGTTCACTTTAACCCGGAATGGTACTGGAACTACCAGATGAGGCTGTCTGAAAATATTGGCTTCCTGGATATTATTATTTTTTCCTTTTGCAGAACTCAATCATGTTCTGCAAAGTCAAAAACAAAACTAATTTTCTTTTACAAAACAATCAAACCAAGCATCATGAATAAATATTTGAAGATATAAATAACTTGAAAAAGAATTTTTTTTCCCCAAAATTACTAAATTCAACATTAAATAATTCCAAAAGTGTTAATATTCTGTAAAACAAAGCAACCAAACGTCTTGTACAGAAGAAATGTTGCTAGTCTATCTCTGCTCTATCTTTATTCCCATGGAAGGTCTTAAATTGAACTCTATTCTTAGATTTCTCCTTATAAGATATTCATAGCAATAACTGGTCTTGTCACCACAAAGTGTTCCTTTTCTCTCTCACCATCCGCCTTGATGACTTTAGTGTCTATGCCAGGATTTTTCATCTCTAAAACGAATTGCTGTATGATTATTTCCATGCTAATTCCAACTTGGTCATCTTCAAATTTAATGTTAAAATGTTTGGTTATAGATCTCCTCATAAGTAATGGTCATACTATTGATCGACACTAATACTCTCATAATGTTACTCATCCTTTTGTTGGCATCTGTTCTCATCTTATTAACCTTTATCTTGGATTAAACAAGTGGTGACCCCTATAACAACAGCAACAAAAAAAAACATTTCTATTTTTTATTATTTTTCTTTTTGGAGTTCTAAAGATGTGCCCGTGTTTTTCATGCTAAAGAATATTTACTAAAAATTATTTCTATACATGTCATTGTATGTATTTCCTTGCGACACCATCCCTCAAAAAAGATATTATCTTACAAAATATTTAAAAAAATAAGAATAAAAGACCAATATACCCCCCCCCCCCAAATAAAATGTACAAAAAAAAAATAAGGTGTTATGGTCTGGATAAAAAAATAAATAAAAGATCAATATAGTGTTATGGTCTGGGTGCAAAGTAGCAGGGCATTAGGTGACTCAATCAATGCCTCCCACTTTCTTCTAGTTTGTATTACAAGATTATTCCTTGGTCTTCTGTTTTATCAAAATGGTCCCAGTTCATCGGATGAATCCATTGAATAAATATTCTCCTATTCATTTCTCTCAGAAATCTGAAGCTTCTATTATTCCTTACACCAAATTTATTTTCTGAAAATGTCTTCATTTCGATATCTCTTATTATTTGTAGAAGATAAACAGATGCAGACCGTTGTCTATAAAATATTTAAAATCTATGAATTAAGTGGCCGTATTCTTTAGTTGTCTTGTCTTCTTTTTGCAAATTGACAGCTATAGGGAATTTTTAATATCCTTTTCGCATAATAAAAAATTCCATTAAACGTCTGTCTTTGGAAAGTGTGTTACTGATGTTATAAAAATCTTTGTTTTGTTATTTTAGATGCTATTTTTCTTCTCTTAAGCATTTAACGGCAGTAAAAGTAAGGAATACAAAAAAGCTGCATATTTTTTTGTGTTTCTCGACATGAAACTGTTGCATCCCGCTGATTATAAAGACTTGATGCAGTATATTTAATATATATGAATGTGCATATTTTTGTATTACATATGTATATATTTACATAGATATATATATATATATATATATGAATGTACATATTTTGAGTATATATATATATATTATCAGACATATGAATGTGCATATTTTGTGTATATATAATCATATATATGAATGCACATATATAAATAAATAGCTATAGATTTATTTATACATGATATATAATTTCTTCCCATATGACTACGTTTTCTTTGTATGTATATGTATAATATAGATGATGACTTTTGTTTTATCGATTTCACATGACGTTTTGTTAAACTCTTTGTTCATAACTTTACAAATAAATGTCTGATCTAAATGTAAAACCATTTTCTCTCTTGTCTTTAGCATCTCTAAGGAAGCTATCAATTATATAATTAAAGAAAGATTTTTTTATCCAACATGTGCTAGTTATAATATTTGATTTAATCTTAGATCCCCTCCCTTTTTTCTACAGACACACACACATACACACACACACATATATATATATATATATATATATATATATATATATATATATATATATATATATATATATATATATATGCATACATGCACATATATAATAAATGCAATTATATAATATTTTACTTTTGGAAATCCGCTTAGCAAGGCCCAAATGTTACTCAAAGGATAAGTGACAAATAGCCATTTAGACAACATCGTGATGATCAGTAATGGTGGAACTTAGGTAGTCTTTGTTTATTTGAGAGGACGGTCTAACAGGAACGTTTCCATGTTAACCTTGAAAAAGGCCATGTTATAGTCAGATGTTCCACAGATGAGCAGTTCTTTGAAAGAAAATTTGATCATGGAATTTGCGTTTGGTTTTAGGCAGAGATAGATGATAACAATAATATTGTTCTACTTTTTTATTTCTTTCAAATGTAATTCTCCTCCTCCTCCTCCCTTAGTTATCTCTATAAGGTTTACTTTTTATTATTATACACAGTTCTAGTTCCCTATATTTTATATATTCTCAATCAACGATTGCCATAAAAAAATAACACCCTACCTAAAAGCGCATTATAAAAACTCTGCAGTTTTACATTTACAGGCAACATTAATTGGAACAAATACATTGCCAAAGCTGCTGCAAATAAGGTGGGCTCCCTCTATCGTGCTAGAAAATTACTCGCACTAGAGAGCATCCTAAATCTTTACAAAGCCACAATTAGCCATACATGGGGTATTGTTGCCACATCTGGGCTGGTGTCCGAAGTCTCTTACTCTTAGACAGAGTTTAAAAAAAGAGGTTTAAATCGAATAGGTCCTGCACTATCAGCTAAGCTCCAACCCCTGTTCCATCGTTACAATGTTGCATTCCTGTGTCTGCTTTACAAGTACTTTAATGTGCTTTGATGAATTTGTAGTACTTGTGTCCCCTCAATGTACATACTCTCTACTAATCCAACAAGCAGCAACATCACACCCCTTCATTTGCAAAATTATAAACATATACATGTGTATAAGTGCATATAAACATATACATGTGCTATATCATAAGCAAGAGTATGAATATTCAACCTTGAGTTAAACCTTTTTTTATACTTGTTTTCAGTCTGAACAAGACATATTGTCACTTGAATGTCAGGGGCTACTATGATGATCATGTTTATGGGGAACTGTGGTTTTAGTAGAAATGTCTCTACTCCCGTTACATTTAAATTTCTGTATGTCACTACAGTCAACGAAGCAAGAAACAGGAAGGGAATTCCAAAGTAAAGCAATTTGAGGAAAGAAACTGTTAGAGTAGAAGGCTTTCCGACATGTAGATACCTCAACTGTAAAGGGTGGGATTCTGTTGCTTGTCGGGTTGGTCTGGAATATGTAGGTCGAGAGGACACAATTGCTATGAGTGTATCAGAGCACATTTCAGTAAAATACTTGTAAAACAAGCATTGGGATATATTTTCCTATGTGTATTCGTTTATATTATACTTTTAACACATCTAAAACCAAACTCCTATCTTTCCATCATCAACGCTCTGATCCTCATCTGGCATCAATTGAAATGGGTGGCTCTCGTCTAGGGGAGGCCCCATATTTTGACAAGCTTCTGGGTTTGACCTTTATTCCTGATCTGAAATGGAACATGTACATCAAGTCTGTTGCCAAGGTTGCTGGAAAAATGGTGAGATCCTTCTACTGCTCCAGAAGATGCAATTTTTTTATCTATATAAAAACCAAGTACGTCCAAGGATGGAAACTGCTGCCACATCTGGACAGGAGCTGCTAAAAACAGCCTATTCTGCCTTGACAGAGTACAAAATAGACTTTGTGGTTTAGTGGGGGATGCCCTTTTCTCTTCCCTGCAACCCCTCTCCCACAGAAGAGACGTTGCGAGCCTATCTTTGTTTTATCGTTATTTCTATGGCAGGTGCTCGTCCGAGCTCCAATCTCTGGTCCTCGCTCGCCAATCTTTCACGATAAACACCCGTCTAGCTGAAACCACTGTCAATAATTTTCCCCACTCTTCATCTGCGCCTAAATCCAAACGTAGATTCCATGAACAAAGCTTCTTTCTTAGAACTGCACGCCTGTGGAACTCTCTACCGCTTGCCTGTTTCCCTCCTGACTTCAACATGGATGTCTTCAAGTCCAACACAAACAAATTCCTCATGAATTGCCCCCTTAAGTAATGACACTTTATCAAATCCCCAATACTAATGAATACTACAACACTATCCCATTGATTACTGTACACAAAATAACCCTTATCCCCGAGTGGCTTCTGGGCCTTGATAAGTGGTGACGTCCATGTAAAAAATAATACTAAAAAGGGTTGATATGATGTGAAATGAATATGTTCATTACAAACTAGTGAATCTATACACTTGGCTGGGTTTGTACAAACGTATCCAAGCATAACATTTGCGCAGAGAAATAATTCAACAATCATGAAATCTGTAGACAAGCGACGTCTGATCTTGACCTTCTGCTGTCTAAGCTCATTGCAATCATTAATTAAAAGTCTAGCTTATAAAAATGGTGCTTATCACACTTGAAGCATGCTTCCATGAAATTGAATTAATTCACACGATGCATGTCTTGTTGGTGCAAAATCAAATTAATGAGGAAGAAAACGTCCGACGACATCTCGGAAGTAAAGCAGAAGTCTTTAATCTTTTCACAGAGAAGATCTATTTCGAGATTTTTCTATTTTGAAATAAAGTGGAATTTAAAATTAAGAATTTTTTTCAGTTTATCGATTGGTTAGTAATAGACTTCAAAACTACTGAATAGAATTGTTTGAAGCATAATTCAGATGTTAGATATCTCGTACTACTAAAAAAAAAATTACAAGCTCTCAAACTACTGAACAGAATTGCAACAAATCTAGTATGAAGGATAGTACTACTACCACTACTTCTATGACAAGAACAAAAAATATTCATCATGGTTTAACCAGATATAAACTCCCCTCTTCTTTGTCTTTCGTTCCCTTTTTTTCAACCAATCAAATCAAAGAACAAAAAATAAAAAGTAAATAAAAAATGCAAAAAGAAGCTGCATCTTGCATGAATCGAGCATCAGTTTTTGAGTGGCATAAGATTTTAAGGAAGACAAGGAGTCTGCGAGGGATAATGAGGAGTGTGGGAAGAGTAAAGAAGTCAGAACGTTGAATGGCCAAACAGTGTGGGAATTGTACACAGTTATTCGTGGGGAACTGAGGATGTGGAAGATTTGTGTGAAGTTTGTTCCAAGGGTGTTCCATCTTTGTCACAGACTATTTGATGCAGATAGGCATCAAGACAGTTCTTTATCCTCCCTTTAGTCCAGACCTTGCTCCCTGTGACTTTTGGTTATTCTCTAAGCTCAAGGAAAACCTTAGAGGCTGTCGCTATGAGACAATTGATGAGATGAAGAAGCTGTGACGATGGTCATTGATGAGGCCTTTCAGAAGGTGTTGGAAGGGTGCAATAAGTACGTTGCAGCCGGAGGAGATTACTTCGAAGGGGACTAGAGTTTCATGTGTGTGCTTTGAATAAAAGATGAGAACCATAGTCTGAATAATAGAAGTCATCCTAATGACTGCAATGTATTAAAAAAATTTGACTGTCAGACTGATTGAAAAAATATCCTTATTTAAAATAAGTTCAGTGCTCTAGTAAAAAGGGTGCACGTGTAGCAATGAAAATGCTGTTTCAAACTGAATGACCTGACCTTTCACAATTATGTGAAACAGTTTTAAATTATATACATTGTCTGACTAGAGCAGTTAATATTCTGAAAGTTGCAATTTTCCTGTCTCGTCTGATCTGATCAAACCTCGTCTCTGTTCTCGCAATACTTCGCTTAATGTTAAGCTTCTCACAACAACTCATCTTGAGATTATATTGAGTTCATTTATAAGTAGAGCATTTGCATTTATATCACTTTCGGCCATCCATAAATTCCATGCTCATTTTTCTCTGAACACATTGTTGGCAGCAAAATGCCTCTGTAATGTTATTCCCATTTGCAAAATATCAAACAATAAGAGATTAAGAATCCGATTAAAACCGGCCACTCTCTGCCTTTATTGTTGTTTGCATTTTAATCTTTCAAATTGGAAGGTTTATCGATAAATCAATCGAATATATGGACAGGGTTGCTTGCCAAAAATGATGGGAGAGTTGACTTTTGTTGACGTAGAAAAATAAAACCTCTGCACAAATGTTTTCTTTAAAACATTAATTTTGACAAAAGCTGAAAGGTGGGTAAGCATTACTTTATGTTTGTCTTCAAACATTTATCGTTGCAAACAATATACAAGGGAGTGGGAAAAAAGGCTGCATGTGGTGTTGGATGGTCACCGATGTCATGAAGATGTGGTTAAATAGGAGAGTAGAAAGTGGCCTTATAACTCTACATTGCATTATTTTGTCCTTCAGTTCTCAGATTCCACGAGTAATATGGCTGACAAAGGAGAAATAATTGCTGTTTTTGTGGTTGGAATGTATTATATAACACTTGTAGTTGGCTAGTTTTTGACCTGCATGTATTTTTTATAGTTCCTTACATTAAGTGGCTTCATGACTTGTTTGGAGCGATTTCTATTTATAGAAAAAATACTAAGAACTGCTCTAACAAGTGCAGCTGTACAAAAAGGGGCACTGGATTGAGACATACATTAAAGTTTCATTAGTCTAGAAGGATTTTTCTCCACTAACCGAGCACAAAAAAGATATAGTATAATGTCAAAGCAGATATTATTTATTTGCAAAAAGTCATCGGACTACTGTTTTCACCTTGAGTGAGATTTTCACAACATTTCGGTCGATGTAACCTCCGTCCTATAAGTGTATCTTGTCGAACTTGAGAATGTTTCTGTCAAACTCGGGAATTTGGCGGAATTTCGAGTGGAACCCTCTATTTCACAGGGTAGCATATTCTTGTTCCATCAGCCATGACTGAATACAGTGATTCAGTGATTCACAATTGTATTTTTCTGTCGACCACATTGAGAATAGAACCTTCAACCTTCAGGAGAATATCACTTTTTACAATTGATTTTTCCAAATACTCTAACCACTGTGCCACAAGTCCTTGCGGACTTCCTTGCAAATTCCCGAGTTCGAGAGAAATATTCCCAAGTTCGACAAAATATCTCTGGTCCCCCCCTCGCCAATCTTTCACGAAAAACACCCGTCTAGCTGAATCCACTGTGAAAAATTTCCCCCACTCTTTATCTGTGCCTAAATCAAAACGCGGATTCCATGAACAAAGCTTCTTTCTTAGAACTGCACGCCTGTGGAACTCTGTTCCGTCTGCCCACTTCCCACCTGACTACAACTTGGATGTCTTCAAGTCCAACGTTAACAAATTCCTAATGAACCGCACCCTTAAGTAAACACTTCATCAAATCTCCACACTAACGTAATGTACTTGCAATAACCCTTATCCATGAGTGGCTTCCGGGCCTTGATAAGTGGTGATCACTGTGTAAAAAAAAAAAAAATACACTTGAAGAAGGTTGGAGGTTACATCGACCGAAACGTTGTGCAAATCACATTCCCGATGAGAACATTAGTCCAATGAATCCAAATCATATGAATAAGCAACCCTCATCAAAAAAATCAGAAACGTCATAAATCTTTGTTAGTTTTTCACTTTATCCAAACGATGATTGTTCTCAAAACAAATCATTGCTTTTACGGTGTAAGTCAGAGAGCAACCTTCAAATAATTTCTAACAATACATTCACAAACCCAACTATCCAGCAATAGAAGAGTAGCTATTTAGGGGTACTTTAAAGCAATGAACTTACTCCACCCGAAAGCTTTGTCAAGAACTTCGCAGCTAATTCTACCCTTTGCGATCAAGGCTGCCAACCCCCAATATTTCCTCCTGTATCAGAAAACACGCTATGTGATATACGTATATCTGTACGTGATGTTGCCAAGCTAATCAAAAACCTTGATTCCAGTAAAGCAACTGGCCCTGACGGTATTCCAATTATAGTACTCAAAAAACTTCAACCTGAACTAGCGCCCATACTTACAAAACTGTTTAAACGTTGTCTTAAGGAGAATAGTTTCCCATCTCCCTGGAAAATTTCATCAGCATGCCCTGTATTTAAGAATTCAGGTGATCGCTCATCACCCTCTCAGTACAGGCCAATAAGTCTCCTTTGCGTCATGAGTAAGTTGCTGGAATCTGTGTTAAATACAGAAGTAATCAACCATCTCAACAAAAATAACCTTCTTAGTGACACTCAATATGGTTTCCGTTCTGCTAGATCTACAGCAGATGTGCTTACAGTTATATCTCATGGGATTAGCAAATCTCTCGACGGAGGCAACCTTTCTAGGGCAATTGCTCTTGACATATCTAAGGCCTTTGATAAGGTATGGCATAAAGGTTTACTTCATAAGATCTCTAGCTATGGTATTGCTGGAAATGTCTTCTCAATTATTAAATCATTTCTTTCTGATAGGTTCATAAGAGTAGTAGTTGAGGGGCAAAAATCAGAAGCTCACAGTATTAATGCCGGTGTCCCTCAGGGGTCCATCCTGGGCCCAACTCTTTTCCTGATCTACATTAATGATCTTCCAAATCACATCCTTACATCATTTGTAGACATCTATGCTGACGACACTACCATTTATGGTAGCACATCTAAGACAGTAAACGACCAAGTTCTCTCCAATTCTCTCTCCTCTGATCTTGAGCACGTAGTACAATGGGGTAAAGAATGGCTGGTTACTTTTAATGCATCTAAAACCAAGCTTCTCTCTTTACATCATCAACATTCTGATCCACATCTGACATCAATTGAAATGAATGGCTCTCGTCTTCAGGAGGCCTCAAGGTTTGACAAACTTCTTGGCTTGACCATTACTCCTGATCTTAAATGGAACACGTACATCAAATCTGTTGCCAAGGCCGCTGGAAAAATGGTGGGATCTTTCTATCGATCCGGTAGATATCTCACTGCTGATGCTATTCTCTATCTATATAAGAGCCAGGTACGTCCAAGGATGGAATACTGTTGCCACATCTGGGCAGGAGCTGCTAGAAAGGATTTGGCCTGCCTTGATAGAGTTCAAAATAGACTTCGTAACCTCGTAGGAGATGTCCTTTTCTCTTCCTTGCAACCTTTATCTCACAGAAGAGATGTTGCGAGTTTGTCTCTGATGTATCGTTATTTTCATGGAAAGTGCTCGAATGAGCTTCAATCTATGGTCCCCCCTCGCCAAACTTTCACAAGAAACACTCGTCTAGCTGTAAACACTATCAATAATTCCCCCCACTCTTTATCTGTGCCTAAACCTAAACGTAGATTCCATGAACAAAGCTTTTTTCTTAGAACTGCACGCCTGTGGAATTGTCTTCCGTTTTCCTGCTTTCCGGCTGACTACAATATTGTTGTCTTCAAGTCTAACGTAAATAAGTTCTTGATGAGCCGTTCCATATAAGTTATCAACTTTACCAAATTTTCATTACTAATGATTACTATAATGTCCAATTTCTACTGTACACTCTTTAACCCTTATCCTTGAGTGGCCTCTTGGCCTTGATAATGTGGTGATGCCTATGTAAAAAAAAAAAAAAAAAAAAAAAAGCTGGGGGGCAAGGCCTGGAACGTCAGTCTGTAATATCTACAAAGAAAAATAAATAGGAAAGAAATAAAAAATCTGACTAGGCATTTTTTTAAATGCAAACGAAATTGTGGTTCTTCCAAAACAACACATTTCATTATTTTACCAAAGTCTTTTCACACACACACATGTACTTTTTAAAAGTCTCTGATGGCACCACCTCATGCTGGTGCTAGCCACCGCTTTATTGTCCTCGACTTTCACACATTCATCTTGCTCAGAACTTGCTTCTCTCCTCGACCATGTATTTTTCTCTCCTTCTCTTATGATGCAAGTTCACGCACACTTGCTCATTTGCATGCATGCTGTAACGGCTGCTGCTGCTAATATTTTCGCTAGCCAGCAATCCTTCAGCTGCTGCTCATTTTTGCACATACACCCATACATGCTCTGTTACCACTCTCATATTCTTGTTTAGGGTTGCAAAATTGGTCTTTTTACAACCAAATTTCGTTAATTTGGCCTTTTTTTTTCTTTTTTTTTTTTTTTGAAGCAGTTTGGCCTTTAAAAATTGCATTTGACTTTTTTCTTAAACGTTATTTATGAATTAAGGAAAGAAACAATGAGAATATTATATAAATTTAGATTGTGAACATTCAAAATAAGCAATGTGGATTATATATGTGATATATTGCATTCACTTGCATGCTAATATCATTGGGAAATATATTAACCTCAAATCCTTCCAAGTCATGGTTGAAATAGCAACTTGTATTCAATTAATAGTATAAAATGAATCTGGCCTTTTTCAAAGTGTTACATATGGACGAAATCAGGAAAGAAAAGCGGAATATTACATATATTAGAACAATACTGAGTAAAATGAATTCTCTGTACAGAACAACCTTACACCACTTTTATGTCTTCTTTACAAAGATTACAATTAATGCTACTAAACCTGATGAATTCTCATTCTGATATTCATCAAAATCAATCACATGATTTTGATCTAGAAAATATCTAAAAGTAAACGCTTAAGCATAAAATGGCTTAAGAAGAAATTAGAATTCAAGGAATCTTGCTTAGTGTCTACTGATTATGGATAAAATTCAGCACAAATCTGAAATATCTGAATGTTCAAATGTGAAATCGTGTCCATATTTTTCCTCCTAAATAATCTTTAAAATCATTCAAAGGAACTGAAAGTTGGAGAATATGTATTAATCAATGTTAAATCCGTTTTGTTAAAAATTGGAAATATCTGAATTTTCATGAAGGATCTACTCTCCTTGGTTTTTCTGCATGAAATTAAAACTAAATATTCTCCTCAAGACCCTCCTAAACGCCTATCAGCTGTGTTTCAAAATTCATAATGATCAGTTAACTAATTTGAGAATAGTTCCTATGCGTACAAATCTGTAAACATAACTTTATATATAGAGATGGGGACGGGATTATGGACACATTTTTTCTGGCTTCCACTTTTCAATGTGTGCAGTGGGAGTATCCATGTGTGGTAATTAGTTATTAAGAAAACCATTTTTTTTTTTTTTTTACATCATATAGGCACTGCTCATCAAAGCCTAAAGGCCACTCAAAGATTATGATTAATGCGTACCATAATAGGTATTTGCTATGTTAATTTATTTTAGAGAAAGGCTCATCAAAAACTGTTCACGTCAGACTTGAAAATGATCATATTGTAGTCAGCTGGGAAGCAGCTCCATGGTATTGTGTTCCACAGACAGCAGTTCTAGAAAAAAATTTAGCATGGAGACTAAGGAAAATTGCTGATCGTTGTTGCAGCTAGACAAGTGTTTGTCCTTATATGGGGACAATAGAATGAAGCTCAGTTAAGTATCTGCCATGAAAATAATGATAGAGCAGAGAGAGGCTTGCAACGTCTCTTCTATGAGAAAGAGACAGCAGAGAGGAGAAAAGGATATTGCCCATCAGATTTCAAAGTCAGTTTTGTGCCCTGTTGAGGCAGGAAAGGATTCTCTGCGCAGTTCCTCCTCCAGATCTGGTAACGGTACTCGAGTGACCTTTGAGTAACTTGTTTGTAAAAAAAAAAAAAAAAAGAAAAAGTTAACTGATTTTTAACAACACTCCAAAAATTGTATATGTTGCTTACTTCTAAAATCCCTTTTATTCTCTTACCATCTATTTTCCTATATTAAACCCTCATTCGGTAGTGAAAGAATGGTGAGACTTCTTGGGTTAGTAAATGTAAAACAATTGAGGTAGCAGGGTATGTGGACAGGGAGAGCCAAGGAAAACATGAGAATATAAAGATGGATTTGAAAGGAAGATATATATAAAATAAAAATGTCCAGGAATAGTTTCGTTTTCAAATCGTCGACAACCTTAAAATATGCAAAACAGAGGTTAAACCGAATACTATGACGATACGTATTTTTCCAATTTTAAGTTTCACCATTTTAACTATTTTTGTGTGATAATTAAAAAAAAAACGATTCGTGCAAAAGTGTTACAAAAATCAATTTCAACATAGAATTTTTTTTTCACTATCCCTTAATTTCATCCTTACAAAATCGATAACCTTTCACTGAAATCGATAAATATAACTGAGACAAAAGGATGAACCGTTAACATGTATAAATAGAAACAAAAGAAAATTGTCGAAAATAGTAACTGTTTGAGTGTTAGTAAAATGATTTTCGAAATAAAAGAAAGTCTAATGAACTTCGCTATGATAATTCGCTATCCAGACGGAAAGATAAAAAAGACATCTCATTTCACACGATATAGCGCTGGCTTCCAACAAGAGCGTTCCGTAATATTATGAAACTTATCTGTTTTTTTTTTTTTTATTTCTGTTCGAAATCTTTTTCTATCATTTCTCTCACAATTACTTTTCAGTCGATTTACTCTTGTTGTTCATACTTGTGCAGTCATTTTATTCTTGCAAATTCTTTCCATCTGATGTCGTTAATGAAAATAAGGTAAAAGGGTTTTGTTTGGCTCGTTGCATAATAATGTTGGCAATCTGATCAACACAGTTTAATATGAATTTATATATTCTGCATTGTTTACCATCAATGCAAGTTTTTTATTATGGGTTCATAGAATCTACACCGTCATAGATGCATGGAATCCATCTTGTTTTTCATGGCTTCCTTAGATTCCATGATTCTTGCCGTGGCTTCCTATAATCCATGATGCTTGCCATGGCTCGCTATAATCCATGATGCTTGCCGTGGCTTCCTATAATCAACGATGCTTGCCGTGGCTTCCTATAATCAACGATGCTTGCCGTGGCTTCCTATAATCAACGATGCTTGCCGTGGCTTCCTATAAGCAACGATGCTTGCCGTGGCTTCCTATAATCAACGATGCTTGCCGTGGCTTCCTATAATCAACGATGCTTGCCGTGGCTTCCTATAATCAACGATGCTTGCCGTGGCTTCCTATAATCAACGATGCTTGCCGTGACTTCCTATAATCAACGATGCTTGCCGTGACTTCCTATAATCCGTGATGCTTGCCGTGACTTCCCATAATCCGTGATGCTTGCCATGACTACCCATAAGCCGTGATGCTTGTCATGGCTTCCTATAATCCATGATGCTTGCCGTGGCTTCCTATAATTCAATGTTTGTCAGACATTTATATAATTCTTGTTTGTGATGGGTTTCTATAATTCTTGTTTGTTAAGGTTCCTATTGTTTGCACCTTGAATATTATTTGTACAATGTTTCCATTGATGTAACCTCTGACCTTCAAGTGTATCTCTCGAACTCAGGAATCTTTTTGTAAATATAATTGAGAAAAGCATGATCAATCCCTCTTAGGATTGGGTAAAATAGCAACTTCTGGTAAATTTGGTGTCCATGACCAATAACTCCCTACCTGAGAATTTTATCTTCAAACTCCTCAGCTTACAATTCACAGGAAATATGAACTGGAACAAATACATTGAGGACATTGCATGGCTGCTGCAAGGAAGTTGGGCTCCCTCTATCGTGCTAGAAAACTATTCACACCTGAGAGTATCCTGTACCTCTACAAGGTAACCATTCACCCATACATGGAGTATTGTTGCCACATGTGGGCTGGTGCATCTACCATTAATCTCTCCCCCAATCTAATACGTTCAACTTTGTCAACTAGGCTTCCACCTCAGTCCCATCGCTGCAATGTTGCATCCCTGTGTCTGTTTTAATAAAATGTGCTCTGATGAACTCGTTACACTTGTGCCCCCCTCGACCTACATATTCCCGATAAACCCGCTTAACAACAAAATCACACCCTTTCACTTTTGAGATGCCTAAATGTCAGAAAGTTTTCTACTCTGATAGCTTCTTTCCTAAAACGGCTAACTTTGGAATTCCCTTCCCGCTACTTGTTTCCCAAACTGTACTGACATGCAGAAGTTCAAATGCAACGTAAATCAACATCTTAATCTTTCCTACGCACGGTCCCAATTAGTAGCCCCCCCCTTACATCCAAGTGACAATATAGCTTGTTTGGGGTGAACGTGAGTAAAAAAAAAAAAAATAAATAAATAAAAAAAAATCATTTCCAGTTGCCAATGTGTTTTAGCATTGAATAAACCAAGAAGGTTAGATATGCCGTACATAAGATAAACTTATTCACAAAAACGTGTGTTTGTTGAAATTACCTGTTCTGGATTTTCTTGTGGCATTTCTTTTGTTTATTTTGATGTTTCTCCCCCCCCCCATCACCACCACCATCACCAACACCATACAGAACAGCGTATTATATCTCAGACATTTCGCTCATAATTATTGGAAAATAAGGAAAAAAACCAAATGGATTTTATCTCTCGCTTTATTTTTTCTTCTAAGATTCTAGTTTTACTTTGTTTCATTTAAATGTTATTTTTCCACACAAAAAAACGATTTACGTTGTTTTTTTTAATAACTTTTTGCAAATAGAAAAAGCTTTTCTTTTGAAAATAGATTCATGTAGAATATTAATCTGAAACCTTGTTTCCCCACGTGGCCTGATCGATATTAAAGTTAGACCTGCATAAGATAAAATCTGACCAGCAAAAGTAGAATCACTCCAGTTTTCAAAAATATAGGCTAAACTTTTGCACAATTTAAATATTTACATTCTTATAGTCGCCGTCTTTATTTCTTGGCTAGAATTTCAATTGAGAGAAAAATTCTTCAACAATTTCTTAGATATGCCTATTAGTGTTGGGACAATTAGTTGAAATTGGAAATCTAAAAATTGTCTTTATCTCTAATTCCAAAACCAATTGTTATAATCTTTTCTTTCTTTTTAAACTAAATTTTCTATCGTTCATATTAAGGATCAAATAATATGTATTGATTTGAAATTATCAGTAAAATTAAAATCTCTAGATCACTCCGCACAAGTGCATTTTTTAAATTTGTGAAAATACATGCACATATGAGTTTCTTGAGTAATCTGGACATTAAAAAAAGAACAACTCTATTATTTAGAGATTTTAAAAGAATCCAAATCAGTAATTGTATCAGAATCGGGGAAAGCATTGTATATTCTGTAATACGCCAAAAATAAATATATTAATACGGTCAAATTTGAAGGGATCTTAAAATATCATATATCTGCAGTAACTGAAATTAATGAACATAAAAATAACGAAATCCATCTTTTTGGTTATTTAACGCTAAAGCGCAATACATATTGTAAACGACTCACTGCTTATGATTAATTGAATACAAGTTGCTATTTCGCCCAATGGTTTGTGGGATTTGAGGTCAATATCTATGCCAATGTGTATTAGCAGGTAATTGAATACAATATATCGCACATATGATCCACATTATTTTCTGGTCACTGTACACAACCTCAATCTGTATAATATTCTTCTTGTTCTTTCCTTTGTTAGTCCGTACGTTACACGTTGAATAAGGTCAAATACAGTTTTGGACTGCTAAACTACTAAAGAAAATTCACATTCGTGAAATAGGGATTTAAAAAGCCAATCTTGCAACCCTGGACAAGAATATGACAGTGACCTTCCTTTTAATGTATCCTTGTATTTGAATATCATTATAATAATAATATATGATCATCGTTGTAATAGTGTGAGTAATTCGTAGTAATTTCAACGTGCAGTGGTTCTTCACTGAAGAAATAAATCAGCAAAATGTTATGGAAAAAGGGAACATTCGAAAGAAACAGAGCAAAAAAAAAGAACATTGTCTGCCAAGAGTTGTTGACTATAGGAGTAAATTAAAGATTGTCTCTTACAATGTAACTTTATTATTTGTATTGAATTATATAGCACAATCTTTGCTTCTGAGTATTTATTAGACTTATCAATTTATCTCATTTGGGTCAGGTATATAGTTAAAATACACTGGACACCATTTTTTTAGAAACCTTAGTAAACACATATTGGCTGCGTGTTATTGGTTTTCCTGTCCAAAAAACAAATTTTTGTGCTGTTCAAAAGAATAACCGCTTTATTAAGACATATTTGTTGATTAAATATATATTCTGTGAAATATCCATCGGTCTACTAGTTATGTGCGCATATAATCTGACGTGAATTTCAAGTTTATATAATCCGTATTATTTATTGTGTGTCTGTGTACAATTTGCTTTGTCATGAGTGTATATAATCCATATTTTTTTTATCATTATTCAGAGAGATTTTAAAATATCCAAAGAATTGAAATCCCTAAAAATGAATTTTCATAAAGCTAAATTGCAATTTTAATTCCTCATGAATTTTCCCGTTTATTAAATCCGTAAATCATTTTCTGTGACAATCTTTATTCCTAATTTGATGTGTTCGTCGCTGGCTAGTGTCTGATTGGCACAAATCACAATCAAAGTTCCAGGATTGTCTCTTCAATTTCATTGCATCTTGTTGTCAGCTAGTCAAACGGGAACTTGATTTTGATCGGCAGTAACTCAGTTTTTCATCCCTTGATCATCCAACCTCATCTTTCTGATTTAGCAGCCTAATCACCTGATTCTTTCCTGGTCGATGTTAGCTTCTGTTCGCTGTTGATCCTAAAAATAATTAGCCACATCAAAAAAGGATGAGGAAGTAATATTTGGTGAGTGTGGAGATGGCTGATAAGTCCAATCCGTGCTTCAAAAGTTCTGCTACAGTGTAGGCAGGAAATAGTAGCAGATGTCGGGAGCATCAAAGTTCTTTCTGTCTCACTTGCGCATCTCTACAGCAACTTTCCTGTCACTTTAATATTGGTGGCCACCGTCATGAACAGCAGCTCAATACTTGCTCATATCAGAAGCTGTTTGCCTCTATGATAGCAGGTCAACGTTGCAAGCCTTCATTGATTCTTTTAGAGTTTTCTTTTTTTAACTGTTTTCTATGGATACCATGTTAGCGCTTGCCATGCTGGTACTCAACAAACAGAAGCTTCTCAGAATTTTATAGACTGGCGTGTGTATTCGTTAGCTTATGCTAAGTAGTTTCTTCAGCCTAGTGCTGTGGAAATGGTTTAGTTTTTTTTTGTGTGTGGTATTGTTGGACATTTCACAATTTACTGAGGAAGAATAAAAAGTACATGAACTCTGGACTCCAATCTATGGCCTCCTTTTGCCAAACTTTCACAAAAACACTCAACCATCTCCAACCACTATATACCATTTTCCTCACTCTCTATCTTTGTCTAAATCTAAACGCAGATTTCATGAACAAAGAACTGCCTGACTATAGAACACTTTTTTCTGGCCTGCTTCTTAGTTGCATACAACGTAGTAGCCTTCAAATCCAATGTAAACAAGTTCTTGTTGAGCCGTCCCCACAATCATATTCTACTCAATTTACACAATTAACGAGTTCTAAACTACCACCTTACCTTTATTTACCCTTATCCTCGAATGACCTTCAGGCCTTGATAAGTGGTGACTCCCAAGTAAAAAAAAATGGCATAAAAAATCGATTATGTTGTTGGCATTGATTTTCTAGAAACAAATACTTAAAGGAGGGGACACATGAAGGTTGCCAACATTCATAACTGACAGTTGTGCAATGGAACCGGCTAGATTTGGATATTGTACACCCAAATTGATACTTTGCGTCATTATCTACTTCAGCACGGCTTCATCGCAGAAAATATATGGAAAAATTTTATTCAAGCATCTATGTTCTCTATAACAACAGAAACTCAAGGATGAAGACTACGATCAAACTGTAGTATATGTTCTGACATTTAAGTAATGGCTTGTTATAGCAATGGTTTCATGCTGAAAATGAGCAATTACTGAACGACACACCAATTCACTTTCAAAATAACGATTTTTCACCGTTGTTGCAAAATAGACTTATTACATAGATAAAATATAATGTGAATATGAGAGTGTTAATTATAGCGCAAGTTCACACAGTGATAACGGGAAGAAATAATGTGTACACACATCTGACAATCGATTGCGTTATTGTCAGGATTCTATTCAATATTGTTTTGTAATTGTGTAGTTCTATGGACAACGCCTTCTTCGTCAGCCAAAGAGATTGGATGTATTCCTCTGCAATCAAAGCATTCAAAACTTCTTTCTCGCAAATTAGACATTATCGGCTTATCAATTGCTAATTATCACTGCGAGGCTCATGCACAATGGCTGAGGAAATGTACACTTGATTTATATTGACGAAGAAGGTCAAATTCTTCATATAAGACAAGAGTTTGGTAATCAATTTCTTGTCAACAAAGAAAAATTTCTTGAACTATTAACTCATTACTACGGTAGTACAGTGCAATATCAGCAGTGGTAAAGGATGACTGGCTTGCGAAGAGATTAGCAGCAGTTAAAAAACACATATACAAATTAGGAAGTGCGTTTGAGAAGAGAAAGGGAAAAAAGGAAAGAAAAATGCACCACGTGCTCGAGGCGGAAGCAAATTGCACGTGGGAGAAAATGGACGTGTAAAGTCGAAGAGGAGAATGAGCTGGCTGTGGTCGGCATGCAGTCAGCGAAAGAAGAAAAGTGTACCTCAATTGTGATGGACGATGGTGAGAAATTTTTAAATGGTGTCGCGATGAGAACGCAACAGAAATAAAAACGTTTTGTTAAAGAAAAAATGTCGGCCCAGATTTTTTATTTCCTTCTTTCCTTTGTAACACTACACTGATCAACAACGCCTTCACTTTGTTTGTCATTGTTTCAAGGATAGGACTCATGAAGCATCTGTCCCCAAAATTATACTATGCAGGTCATTCCAAAAGTAATGCCTCTTATCTTTTTTATGCCGCCTGAATAAATCGGAGAAGATTACAAATTTCATTGTTATGATCGCTGAACTTATGCATTTTTTATCTCTCTGTTGCAGATATTTATAGTGTGAGACTAAGAAAACAAACCCTGTCATGAACATGCGTCAGAAACACTGATGTGTCATTGAATTTCTCTATGCAGAAAAAACTGAACTGATCAAGTCATATATATTATTCCTTAATTGGAATTCATTTTTCAGATGAGCATTATATATATTAATTTATTTTTATTTTTATTTAGGACTACTAGTCTCATCTTTATTAGTTGTTGTTTTTCATCTTTTATTGGATTGTTTATTAGTTGGCCGAAACGTTGTGAATAAACAATCCAATAAAAGATAAAAAACAACAACTAATAAAGATGAGACTAGTAGTCCGAAATAAAAAAATAAATTAATATGATCAAGTCATGTTGAAAGTTTACAAAGCCAATGTAGTTAATAGCAGCACAGTTAGGAGATGGATTTATCGATTACAGAGTGGCGACACAGATGCGAGTGGCAAAGCATGCTCCAATCGCCCATGTTCAGCCACCACGCCATCATTGGTAAAAGTACATTAAGAATATTGGTGATTATGTAGAAAAAATTCATTTTGGAGCATAAAAAGTTGTTCGATTTTATGGTACTATTCCCATCTTCATAACTCTTCAATTTTTTTAAGAGTTAAAAATAGGATGCTTTATTTTTGGAACGACCCTGGATAGTACAGTGTGAACAAAACAGGAGACTTTGATGGTATGGCCACATTTAAAGAATTGATAAGGAGTAAGCAGATGTAGAATAGTGAAGATGAATAAAAACAGAAGAGTGATCAGAAACCGACATAAATTTTGAAGTCAAATTTTAAATGGCAGCATGTGAAGTTATCGTAGGAGGAAGATAAATGATGTGATACAGGGGTCACAAAATGATATTTGAGAATCCAGCATCCTAGAAAAAGAGTACTCTGGCCTGCAAAAAATGCCAGGACAGCCCTATCGGCATTCCCCAGTAATAGTGCCTCAGGCGATTAGCAATAAACTAACCCCTTCTCAAAGAGAGAAATCTGGGAGTGTGGACCACCTAGAACTGCACAAGACCAGAGATATAACTCGGTCAACAGAGGGCAAGCCATTTTAACAATAGTCTAGTCTCTGTTGGCTTTGGGGCCGAAGGAGTCTCCACCTCAGTTGATGGCTAAATGGAAGCATGTGAAACAAACATTTAACCAATGATGATGATTTCTGTGCAGTTGTTGAATCACACACGGACTGCACCAAATGCAAGGATACTACCAACCATAATAGGTCCTGAGTATGACTTTGAAGTACATCTGATGATGCGGTCCCAATTTAGGAGCTTTGGAGAACATGGAGTGACCTTTCAGTTGCCACTATTCTCAGCATGTATGCACATATTGCAAACTCTTTGACTTGTTTTTATATTTTAGATTTTCTAGTGGCAGACCCAAATATCATAAATAAATATTTGAAAATATAAGGAAATGGGAGTTGAAAACTATTACCAAAATGACCAGATTCGGCATTAAATGAATTAAAGTGTTGATATGCTGTAAAACTTACCGTAAATATTTGAAGATATAAAGAACTTGAATCAAAAAAGTTTTCACGAAGATGATAGGATTCAGCATTAAATAAACCCCAAAAGGGTTGATGTGCCGTACAACCAAACTAAACATTTTCTAATGTATATACCCATTTATTTATTTCAAAAGAAAATGATTTCAAATCATAAATATCAAGCTATTCATATTTATTGATCTCTTGTGTATTGCAAAAAAAAACAAATATTTCTTTTAAAATCATATTCACTGCTAAATGTGTTTTCATCACCCAACTGGTGTTGATTTAATCCTGGAGCTTGTGTCCAACTGAAAGATATAATCACACGATTGTGGCGGCAGTTGATGGCCTCCTGTCAAAAACAGTTGGTTATTGAACTAATCTTCTGGCTATTAAACGTACACATTGGAAGAATTTAAAGCAAAAAAGTTATGACATTTTCTTTCAGGAAATTTAATTAAGATTGTTTTGTTGGCAAACCAGTAATTTTTTTTTGTATTTAACTATGAGAATAAAATTAATTCTTCAAACAATTTTACACCATTTTTATGTCCCCTTATGACAATCAAGATGTTATGTGACTATAAGCTATATACTAAGTTTCATGAAAATATATTACATGATTTTGCTTATAGAAAATGTCTAAACTTCAATGTTTAAATGTAAGGGATCTTATTTTTTTATGTCTGATGACAATGAATGAAGCTTCACCCATCTGAAATACTTAAGAAACTGAAATTTGAGGAATATTTATTAATGTTTAATACCTATTAAATTTTACACAAATCTTAGGTATTTCCATGAAGATTCCACCTCAAAGTTAACTTCAACTAATCATAGGCTACATTACCTGCCCTTATGCGAATCAGTTGTATTACAAAATTCATAATGATCGATTAGTTTTAGAGTGAACCCTATGCATAGAAATATGTAAACACTATGATTATTTTGGTTTTCTGTGTGAGAAGAATGGAGTGCTGTTATTGTGTGTTATTGATGTGTTTGAGATGGTTTACATGAAAGCCTCGGAATGTTGGAAGAAAATGACATCATATTTCGCACGAGATGAAAAAAAACTGAATTTTAGCTGCAGCTCAATGTTCCTTGAATACTTTAAAGGTCGTAAGATATGAGCTGGTGATGTAGAAATAACGGCTGGCAGGAAGAATCATAGCAGGTTTTCTAACTCTGTTCACACAATAAAATTCATTGGGAAATTGCAGCAAAAGGTGCAGCAAGATTTCGACTCAGCAAAACTTGATGAGAGAAATGGGTGTTTGAGACTAGGAAAAAAAATTGATTTTCATTATTTCTCATCGAAGCGCCAACTACTTCTCATCATAACACAGGAGAATTAAAAAAGGCAAGAACTCAACAAGGTCAAACAGTGAGTCAAGCAGGCAAGAAACATTTCTGTAACAACCAGTTGCACAATATGTAGAATAACAAGTAGCTAGCCTACAGTTTGCATAAAGTCTTGCATATTATGAAAACTAAGTTCTTACAAACTTTAATATGTTTTAGGCGTGTTTGAAGGGGGGAAACAATGCAATGAATCCCTCCATTCAACACACTTTTGAAAACGGAGTCAAACTCAATTCAGATTGCTATATTTTTGTGAATGGACTTAACTCTACCAGACCGAGTTACTGATATTCCGTTAATTTCTGACAATGCTATACACCAACTTATCACTAACCCGGTATTTTTCCGACCACATGTTTTTGTGTTGTCAGGGAGCTTAAAATAGCTACCCAATCGCTGCTTAGCTTCGATTTAGCGCAACCCTAATGTTCTGCAAATGACTTCCTTTGTTTTAGTAGAGTTGTGAGTTTTGTAGATTAAATAGCAATGAAGCGAGTGACGAATCAAGCACTTCAACAGGTACAAGAGCGAGACCAAGGAGTTTCATGGCACAACAAGTGTGGGATAAAGTTTGAAATTCTGATTCAGACGAAGGCGAATTTGATCAGGAGTTTCTGAATCAAGTAACACTAGTGATGATGAATATATCGATGAAGGAGAAAGTGATGATAATTCTGATGATGCAAGAGGGCCTATGCTTCAAGGAGGGCTCCACCTGTTGGGCAAACTGGCACATGAAGGCTGAATACTGGCGGTAGATGAAAGGCAAAAAAATTACTAACGCATATTTTTTTCACAATTTTGCCCAGAAGTCCAGGCACAGGGGCATTTAGATTTTTTGTTCAGGTCTGGCCTTTATTTTTGCCTCAATTTCTGCATTTCCTTTGTGATAGCTACTGCACCAGCAACTTTGGTCTGCTGCTTGCTCTTTCCAATTTTCCATGTTCATATTCATCGCCTTTAAGGGCACTTTATCACATCAATCTTTCTGTACTTATTTTCCAGTTCTCCATACAATAGGATTTTGGAATGCGATTATTTTCCATTCTAGCCACATGACCAGTCCATCGTAGTTGTGTGGTTGCGAGTACGGCTTCTGCCCATGTTGGCTCTGTTGAGTACTTCAATATTTAGTATAAGATCGTTCCACTTAATTTTCATAATTTTTCTTAAGTGCCGTTGTTGTGTTGCTTCCAACCTCTTTATGTGGTCCCTGTACAGTGTGCAGATTTCTGCTGAATATAGTATAGCAGATAATACCACTGCTTTATAAACTTTGCATTTTGTTTCTAGCCTAATGCCGTGCCTTGACCGTAATCGTTTTTTAGTTTTCCAAACGAAGCACATGCACTCTTACGAGAAAAGATCTTTTCTGACGTCATGATTTAATGATTAGTAACAACATTCATAGTACACAGTTCTGTGACGTCATCCATTAAGACACGTAAGTATTGAATGACCATACAGACTAAATAACATCACAAAATGACGTCAGCCATCAAACATGTGAGAAAAGAATAGATCCTTTATGTTTTAATAGTTAACATCTTTCTTTAATGACAACATCTACTGTATACGGTTATCAGTTTCATTCAGACAAAAGCTCGATGGTTGTCTACTAGACGAATCGTTTAAACAGGCGGGAAGGAGGGGGGTACAAAATTAAATTGCATTTCATTCAGAACCTTTATAAAATATTGTGTAGACAAACAGTTAAACTTGGTTGTATTTCATGATTTCATTTCAACCATGTGGGCGAGAGACGAGAATATAAAGCGTTTAGTTTCGATTGTTAATTGCTAAGTAGGCTATTGTAAAACAAACCAAAAGAAAAAGAATTCTTCTGTCGCCATTCTTCTTTTACGGTTTTGCATAGGTTTTCTTAACAGGCGGCAGTGTTGATTTACGCATCAAAATCAATGCCGTTTTGCATTGAAGGACGGCATTAAACAAACTGAATCAGTTGGCTGGTGTTGAGTGAGGTGATGATAAACCGTTTTTATTCCATTCATTCGTTGAACCTACAATTCTTTCTTTCCTTCCATCCGTCCTTCTCTATCGGTTTATTTTCCTGTTTTCATTCCCTTTTCACCCTCTCCCTATTTTGTGTTCTCCCCCTCTCCCTTTCATATATATATGTGCGTGTGTGTGTCCTTTCCTCCTTTCGCACTCATTCATTCGTTGATCAGATCAACATGTAAAGAATCATGACATGTTACAGAGCAATAAATTTAAGGCTTTTCATGAACAATGCAATCGAAAGAATTTTTTACATCTACCCTTTATATCTATACAACTGATCAGCAAACAATTATTCTGTCATAGATTAAAGTTCTGAATGGAAAATCATGATTCTCTTGTGAATGGCACATTCGAATGATAAATTACTGACGCATTATTTATAGCAGATGTAAGTCTCAAAACGAATCTACCCGTACAAGAGTGTGGTAATAATCTACAGTTTTGAAGAAGCCCCACTTCTGCGGAGAAGCATCTAACTAATCGATCGTTGCCGGGATGCCGTGTGATCATGGGACCAAGAGAGCAGCGGTAATGGCGTGGAAAGGCGCAGTAATAAGTGCCCACTGTTGGCATGTGCCGCTGCAGAGAAGCACGGACGTATGAACCTGAAATCATTTCGGTACAATAATATTACGAGTATGTAAATCTAACCGCTGTCTGGAGTCGGATGTCGTAGCAAAAAAGACAAAAAACTAATATTTTGTTAGAATGAGTCTTTTCGCTTTTGGACGTTGCCTCGTTTGCATGTGACTTTATTGTTAGTTTGGAGAGAGAAAAAAAGGACTGCTGTTAATTAGTTGAATAAGCGAACGTTTCGTCATTGGAGAAAACAAAGTACAACAAAATAATCCGACTCGAGTGTGTGTGTGTTTTGGTCTTAACTCTAAAGCATTTACGTGACTGAAATAGAAATTAATTTCCTAAAATAACATTCGGCCATGAAAACCTTAGACAATCTTCGAGAAGTAATCACAATAATAAGCAAAATAGAACTACAACACTAACCAAATCACATGATAAATCAGCAGTGACAATAGGAAATATGCATAGAATATTAAGCTATTTAAATAGGGTATTGGTATCGGTAAATGCATTAGATAGAAAAGCAGAAAAAATATAGTCTAAACCTTTATCCACCGTCTTATATAACTTTAGAACCTCGTTTTAGACACATTTATTGTTTATAATAAAAATCCTATATTGCATCATAGGAGAAACATCATGATCGCCACATCTACAGAGGAATGAGTTCCTATTTTTCGCTCTGAATATCAAGTCCTACCACCGCTATCAGTTGGCACCATGTACAATTCAACATTATTCTACGCCGTTGGTATTTTACCGCTCTTAACTGCTTATTACTTACATAGACAAAACTTATTCTTCCCATTTCCATATACATAATTATTAATATCTCCCTTGACCTCGTCCGTCCACTCCAATTGGCTGCGTCCAGAAGATTCCATTCTTCTAAAATCCTATTCTTGCCTATATTACCGAACAATTACTCATATTGAAATATGGCTACAGTACACGCACCTTTTATAACATTAGTACGGTACTCTGTTGACATATAATTTACTGTAAAAAAATATTTATTATATATCTCTACTATATACATATACGCCGTATTATACGTTTTCTTTTTTTCCTCCATTCGTCCGATGCTATGTTTGTTTTCCTGCATTTTACTGCGCGAGCGTCTCACACCAAAAACGCACCTTATTATGTTGGTTTCTATGCTTATCTATTTGGTCGAGAAAACTTACACACCTTTGTGTGCGGATTTCCGTGGCGGTCAAAACGAAACTAACGCCTACACTTTCTGCCAACGCCTACGTCCTAAGATATGCGGAAAGTTTAAGTTTAAAAAAAAATGGGGGGTCACTTTCCTCTATTAATTCTACGTTACTTAAACACCCACTTTATGGCCACCGGTTTGGGTGGGGCAAAGTACAATGAAATCATATCATAAACTGAGAGACCGTACGTTCACCTTCACCCCATACCAAAAGGATTAGATATTTACATTTGCGGGAGAGGCCGGTCCAAACAATCGATTGTGCAAACAATTAATTTGACAAACCCCTTCCTTTTATATATATATATATATATATATATATATATATATATATATATATATGATTAGTTTTTTTGGAAAAAGAATTCCAGCAGAGTGCTCAATTAAAAGGAAAATCCAAATTGTAAGAGCGCATTTATATTTTGTGTACAGAAAGTTGTTAGTTGAGACAGATCATTGGTACCGTCGGTTTCAAGCCCGATAATAAGGCCCGTTTAAGGTATCCTTATATATAAAATAAAAGTTACAATAAGTTTACCAAGGTAATCAAAATGGTAAACTTAAAATATATTATAAATATTAAAGAGTTAATATTTACAAGTAAAATAAAATATAAATAAAATATCCACTTATCTTGTGCTTCCTTTTTTAAAATTAAATATGTTTTTACTCTTTTTCAAGATGTATTTTAACATGTTTTATTAATCATTTGTTCATATATATATATATATACACACACACACACACATTCACGCATGCACGGGCGCGCGCACACAGACACACAAACACACTCACACACACGCGTGTAAGTTAACTTGCAAACACCAGCACACGCATACACACACATACACAAAACACAGTTTTTGTGGATCGATTATTTAATGGTTATTTAATATCATGTCTTATTTTTTTAGCGAATTAGTTAACATTTCTGTTAGCATTCCCATAGAAATTTTATTGCAAGATTGAGTTTCTTTTAAAAAAAAATCGTATTTTCGACATTCTCTTTAAGAAAAAGAAGTCATAAAGTAGGTGCTCATTTTACGTAAAATTATTAGAGGAAAGTGATCCCCACTTTTTTAAAACTAATATTTCCTCATATTTTAGATTTCTCGATAGTGGAAATATACATACATCCACTTTCCACCTCCTCCCCTCTCACAAAAAAAAATACGGGTAGCAATATTTATTTTGAGGATTGGAAACTATTTTCGACCGGATGTTATATTACTTTTGCTTTTAACTTGTTTTACTTTTCATTTTCTTTTATATTATTCACCGATTAACTATTATATTATTCACCGATTAACTATTATATTATTCACCGATTAACTATTATATTATTCACCGATTAACTATTTTATTATTCACCGATTAACTATTTTATTATTCAACGATTAACTAGGCTTTAGTTTGAACGTAAATTACATTGGCTACAAAAAGTTGTGATTTTTTTGTTTTTGATTTTTGAGAGGAGACGAAATTTTTTACATTAGCTCCACCTCCGCATTTACGCGTTCCCTTACTTTTTTTTTTATATTTCGGTCATAGCCACCACTGTCTGTGACCACCAATAACAACCGTAGTTTAATTTTTTAACGAGGGGGATCATGCTTCCATCGGGCAACGCCAGTTAACGGGCCCTGCTAGTTTATATATAGTATAGTCTATTCGGATTATGACGTTTATATTTTTTCTGTTCATTTTGCACTATTAGTTTGGGGTTGTATTTAGTAAACATTCGAAATTATCGATTATAAGGGACTTTTTAATGAAAAGGCTGAACATTTATAAATAAATGCTTATAGGGACTTTACCGAGCTAAGCTTTAATACTCATAATAACATTTCTTATCTCTTCTATCTATCTTCTTCTTTCTTCTTCTATCTACATATATAAAATGAACTCATTTTTCCTCTCCGATTTGACCTTAATAATCAAAACATTACATGCAAATGTAATGTGCAGAAACTGCAGCACAGTATCTGAGGTGTGTTATAGGCCTATTACATCTACAGTTCCTCGATAATCGTAGATCCCTATATTTTTTCTGGTGAGAATCCACGGCCAAAATCGGTTAGAATCAATAGAAGTTGTAAAACCTTTTCTCTCTAATAAATTCCTCCTACTCCCGCTATCACTTAAAACCGCTGTGGATCCGTTCACAAGGAACAGTACGACGAAACACCTGTTTGGGTTCGTAGTTGCTTAAAAAACACGGAATGGCACTTTAGCGTTCCTTTTCGTTCTATGTTTTCTACTAAGTGAAACTCACCATTGGATTTAATCGAATCGAGGGGTCATTTATGCCATTTTTTTTCTCTTTTTTTCTCTCTTTTTTTTCTCTTTTTTTTTTCTCTTTTTTTTCTCTTTTTTTTCCTCCTTTTCTTTCCCGAATTTTGCTTTTCGCTTTGATTTTTTTTTGGTTTTCGGTTTTCAGAACACGTACATCGTTATGCATCGTCGTTTTTCCTCATTTATGCTTTCTGCTTTCTTTTTTAAATAAGTTTTACCATTGTTCGCTGTCTTTTTTTTTTGGGGGGGGGCGATTTTTTTACAGAAGTTTCACATCGCTTTTATTTTTATTTGGATATTTAAACGGTTATTTCTTCGATTATTCTTTACTTTACCACCCCCCTTACGCACATACTTCCAAACAACCGGGCAACGCCGTGTACCCCCGCTAGTATATATATATATATATATATATATATATATATATATCGGAATCCCTAGGTGAATAAGAACATAGATTAAATTAATCGTATGTCATTGAGTCTTACAGAATATTTTTCGGGGGTAATATATAGGACAATCCCAACCAAAAAGGGAATAGCTCAATATATTTGATAGAGCAAATGGAATTTATAGTTTTTTGTTTAAATTTCATTCAGAAAAACGTTTTTCAGAACAGAAATTTATTGTTTGAATAAAGAATACAGTTAAGATATTTTTCTTTAACCCATGGATTTTCAATGTAGGCTCCTCTCCTCAGCGGAAAAATCATAAGCAAATAGATCTAATTCGAAATAATTTTGCTATTTAGCTCATAGGAAGAAAATATATTTAAAAATTGATTACATCTTTTTAGGGGCATAGATTAAGAAAATAGATGAAATAAAAGTAGATACAATGAAAGAGTATGAATCTTTGGTATCTGGATGTCGTATTAATCCTTTGATAGTGGTATACTGTGGCCAAAGTCCGAGTTTTTTTAACGAACCCACATAGGAGGTAGATTCCGATTTATTGTAAGGTATTTTTGGTCCTTAGTGAAAATCCTTTGAGTATGGAAAGTCCCTGGTATATTCCTCCTGATTTTTAGTTGGTACAATCCCTGTATGAAGTGTCTGCTGGCAGCTATTTTTCTTTTGTAGATTAAAATTATATATTAAAAAACATCCGTAATATTTTTGATAAAAACTCAGAATAGCTGGAGATTTTTCAAACGAGATATTTTAAAGGTTGAATTGAAATATGGATACAATTAGATAATATCCAAAATGTAGTAAAGGTGAAATTATAAAATCTATCATGTGTTGAGCATTTTTTCCCCTCGTGTCCCTAGTTAACATGATGTGAAGAGAAAAAAAATAACTGGATATGAGGAATTTGAAATTTCCTCTGAGGAGATGAGCCTACACCGAAAATCCATGGGTTAAAGAAAAAATCTGAACTGTATTCTTTATTCAAACAATAAATTTCTGCTCTGAAAATTGTTTTTTTAATGAAAAAAAAACTATATATATATATATATAAAGGGAAAATTAAAACTAAGTTGAACTTTACAATCAAAATTTATTTATTTATTTATTGCAATTATGTTTATTTTTATTACTATTTTTTTAATACTAGTAGCTTTATAAACATTATTATCGCCATCTTTATTACCGTTTTTATCATTATTACTAATTTGTTTTTATCATTATTACTATCATTACTAAATTACTATTATTGCCCATGATCATTATTAGAATTACTTTGCATTTATTATTATTATTATTATTATTATTATTATTATTATTATTATTATTATTATTATTATTATTGTTATTATTGTTATTGTTATTGTTATTATTATTATTATTATTATTATTATTATTATTATTATTATGTCATCTTTATCATCATCATGACTTTTCGGCAGCCTTATAATTAATAAGCTAAGATTCTGCCACACTTAAACCTTTATAATCCTCGCTCCCCACCTTTTTTAATAAGTACATCGAATTTAACACTTTATAGAAAGATCTGTTTCATTCTGTCTAGACAATTTCCGGTCAGAGTAATACGAACGTTCACGGACTGATTTTTTTCCTCCGCTTAGCCTGATCTTAATTTCTTTAAAATTTAATCTGAAATCACATTTTCTAATTAAACCGATGATGAAGGTTCTCTCCTTTTATTGCTCGTTCTCATTTGACTGGAGATCGACTTCTCTTTGGCCTACTGCACTATCCGGAAAAAAACAATTTTCATTATTACAGCTGTTTTGAAGGCTGTCCAATCGGATAATATGCAAGGTCACGCTGGACTTATTTTAAACTCCATTCTTTCTAAGGAACTATTTTCGCATTTCGGATCAACTTGAGAGGATTTTCATGCAAACTGAAATATTATGCGTGTTTTTTTGTTTTTTTTACTTATCCAACATTATTTCACTTTTTTATTTGGCAATTTATAACTACAATAAATTGCGGTTTCACTTAATACCTAACTAGCAAATTCTAGCATGCTACAAATATAATGTGCTGATTTCCTTGTGTCCTCTGATGAGAAGAATAACAAGAATAGCATTCTTTGAACCTCCACGGAATAAGGACTTCGTAAATTGTTTTTTGGAGTATTCAGTCAAGCAATAAATTTTGATTATAAAGTTCAACTTAAAGTTTTAATTTTCTTTCTCTTATAATAAGCTGTACTCTCTATCACACGTTTTGGTATTACTGCTAACCTTTGTCGGTGCAGATGACTGCCACAAGACAGAGAATATAGTTTTTACATCAGGGTTTTCTTCTCCTAGATGCATGTCTTAACAAAGTCTAGGGGTGCAGCTCTCTCAGTGAATTAATGCGCCCCGAGATACCACTGGTGCTGAACCCAGGAAGAAAGTCTAGCACCTTGAGGGTAGAAATATGGAATCAATGAATCTCTGGAGTGTAGGGGTGGAAATTTGCTGCTTGTCGAATTAGTAAGTGGTATTTATGTCGAGGGAAAACAAGTTCTTTGAGTTCGTCAGAGCACATTTCATTAAAATACTTGTAAAACATTTCGGTGATGAGATTGGAGTTTAATTTCTAGTGTATGATCTATTACTAGCAACTCTTTTTTGAACCCAGTCTAAGAGTGAGAGATTAGTGGCAGATGCACCAATACATGAGCGAATTGTGTAGAGAGAGCCCACCTTCTTCGCCGTAGCTTTGGCAACAGTGTTCTCAATGTGGAGCATTTTTTTAGTATAGAATGGATGAGATTAGGCCCACACGTCTCCAAGTGTCTAGATTTATTTATGACATCACGAACATGGGAAGGGGCGATTTTCAGATGATTAAGTGTTGCATCTGTCCCCAAAGGGAAATTTGTGAGGGGGTGGTTTGTTGAGTCTAAGTAGTGTTGGAGGTAAACTGTTAGGCAAGCATAGTTGCCTTCTTCATTACCATGTAAACAACCTCAAAGTTGTTGAAAGGGAGGATTGAATGATTGCCCATTATTTACTATATTGTTATAAATTTTCCCGAAATCGCAAAGTGACTCAACGCGTTTTCTGGTGACTTCAGTATGCCTTTTCTTGGCTGCAGATATTTCACTCTTACAATTTTTTCTAGCTTCTATTGTATATTTGTATATTTGTAGTGGACTTGTGTCGGATAAGTTTGCAGTATGATTCCTTTTAGCATTGGGGAGAGTGGGGTTTGCTATAAAACTTCCATGTGGGAACATGTGCTTCAATTGCTACTTTGAACAATTCAATAGCTTCATTTCCACATCGTTTCGCAGGAAGAGAAAAGATACTAATTCATAGAGCATCTCTGATGTGATCCCTGGTGGCTTCCCAATCAACCAGTACCATTTTGAGTGATGATTCTTCAACTTGGCATCGAAAAATTATGCTGATGTCGATCATTATCACAACATGATCAGCATTCCCAAGTTGGCTATGGGCATTTGTTACACAATCCTCAGAAACTGTGGTCAGAAATAGATCTAAAGGTGAGGCTTGCTGATCCTGTCGATCTGAGAAATGGACAGGGAATGTGATTGTGACAAGGAATATGATATAGAAAAGCTTTGTGGAATGCTACCAACTATGTTTGTGTAACTAGAGAAACCGAGCCAATTATTATGGTGGACATTAAAGTTATCAAACACGTGTTTATGTCTACGGAAAGTGCTCCATCCATGTTGTCAGAGATATAGTTGATTAGAGTACAGTCCTGCGTCAAGAGAGAACGAAAAATAAAGTGTAAGTAGCTAACACTGTTGCAGGTTTAGTCTAAAGCATATGAAAGTCTGGTTGTCTGATTTTAGTTTGGATTCTCTAATTAAGGAGACAGTGTTTCAAAGATAGACTTCACTCCATGCATGAGTTTGAATATTTACTGCAAAGTTGGAGGTAACAAGACACGTTCAAATGGTTAGAGGAGATGGTAGTCAAATGGTTAGAGGAGATGCTAGTTTTGCTTGGCACTAAGATATCTAGGAAGTTTGCTAGGAGAGAGGATTTGCACCATCTAAGTTAGTTCTAAGTCCTCCAATATTTCTGAATGTAAACCTTAAGGTAGGAGGTAAATTGGTTTTGTTTGAGTGGTTTGATCATATTTTTTGCTTACGTTGTCATTTTATTTTATTAATTTACTTTGGTACTTAATTCAAGCAATACTGTTCACCGGTTAAAATTACTATTTTTCTAGTAAACACAATGGTGTAATGGAAATTGTCACTAGAACTGCATACCTGTGGAACTCTGTACTGCAAGTCTGCATTTCAGCTGCCTACAACATGGTCATCTTCAAGTCTAATGTAAACAAATTCTCCTTAAATAATCAAATTCTACCCAATTTCCATCACTAATGATCATTGCGCTGTTGTCCAACCACCATTCACAAATTAACCCTTATCCTCGAGTGGCCTTCGGTCTTCAAATCTTGATAAGTGGTAACTTCCATGTAGAAAAAAACACTTAAGCAGAACTGTTCATCTGTTGAAATTCTTATATCTTCTAAAGAACATGATGAGTTAATGGATACAGTCACAGACTATGGAATTGATTATTTTGTGTTAAAATGCTATTAAATCTATTATGGTTTATTCACATTTTAATATCTTTAGGAAACATAAACTTGTGGTTATTTGTAAAATGAATTTTTTTTCAACTAATCATACGCAATAATTTATAAGTATTATGTTTCAGCTTTGAATAATCTCAATCAATCCAATAGGTCGAACCTTATCTGTCTGTTTGTCTTTCTGAAGAATGGTTTTTACTAATTTACTCTGTCAATTTTAGGTTTACAGACTTGAAACTTGACATATAGAGGATTTTGACCTGTAGAACAAATTCGATTTGGACTTTGGCCGGTAAAAATAACTGCCAAGGGATCAAAATTTTTTAAAAAATGGAACTTGGCAAAATGGAGTCCAGTAAAAGTGTTCTTCTACACACGCACAAATATACATTTATCCTTTAAACAGCCCTATTTTTCAGCTTTTTTAAGCATATGGATTTAGGTCAGATGTAAACGGATAAGCCTGGAGAGTTGTGTTTTGGTTTCGATTCTAGCTAATGGCATCCAAAGCAATATTTTTTACTTGTGAAATCATTACTATATATTGGGTACAATATATTAATGAATAGAGAATTGGCTCTATAATAAAAACAAATACAAAATCTGTATAAATTAAAATATCGTATTTAAGCATATTTTACATTGGCGATGCAAGTTGACCTGCTCCAACCCCTGTCCCATCGCCGCAATGCTGCATCCTTATGCTTATTTTCCCAGTACTTTAATGAAATATTCTCTCATAAATTCATAGCATTTAATTCCCACGATGTATATACCCCAATAAGCCAGTTTAGTAACAAAATCTCAGCCTTCACTGTAGCAGTCCCTGGATGCCGGGAAGCCTTCTACTCTGGTAGATTCTTCTCTCGCAGTGTGAGACGTCAGGATTCCCTCCCTGCTTCTCTGACTTCACTGACATGCAGAAGTTTAAATGTAATGTAAAATAACATCTTTCATATCTTCTCACATAATTGCCTGTAAACAGGGTCCAAGTGGCAATATGCTTTGTTTGGGGTGAATAAGCGTTTAAAAAAAAAGATAAACTTGATACAAAGGTAAATAATCACTGGTTAGCATTTCAACAGATCCTCTTTGCACAGAATTCTATTCCAAACAATCCAGATTAGGCCTCTAGTTACATAAACATAACAGGTGATATCATCCATGTGGTTGTGGATAGCTCTGAAATAATCTTTTAATTTGTATCTTCATAACGTTTTTGTTAGTGTTCTTGTAGATGTGATCCCAAATAATAGCCACTTAGGTCCAAGTGACACTGGACCTTGTTTGAGGTGAAATAACAGATTTAAAAAAGTATCACCACTCCTGGATAAAAATGGAAAAACATATTTTGGGATTAGTTGAATCTACTTTAACCTCTATATCTTTTTAGACGAGAAAGGTTATATTGCAAATTTGCGTACATATTTGTCAAGATAGTTCATGAGCAAACTGTCAGATCTGTTAGACTTCTTGAACCGAAAGAGAACAGAATTCCTTCAGACATGCCGCCAGCCAGTACATGTTTATCTTCCAAAGACTTTCTGCTGATTGATAATTCCTGGAAGTGATTCAACTTGACGGGGACTCCTTCATAGTAGCTACAAAAATGTGCACGTCATAGTAGATATAATTTTCTCAATGTTTTTTTTTTTTTTTTTGGCATTATTTTGCATTATCTTGTTTTTTTTTGTGGCTGGGAGTATTTTATTTATTCTTTTTTTTTATCTCGGCAAGTGTGCAGTGATGTAATATAGGATGACAAGTGGTCTGCAGCAGATATGGGATAATGCAATACCTGTGCGCATATAACTGAGATTTGGTTAGGTCTAAAAATTGATATGGATTCCTTTTTGGGAAACTGCTAAAAAAAGATGCAAAGTGGAAATGACTGTTGCAGTAACGTTCTTCATATTTCATATTACCACGTGACTTCAATAAAAAGTGTTCATTCAGTTTGTCGAATAAGATTACGATAATTTTATTTAAAAAATAAAATTTACAGAAGCCTATACGCATTCTTTTGTTTCATTCGTATTTTACAAGTGGTTTCATTTTTTTTTTTTTTACTTGGATGGAAAGAGGTGTTATTGACAAATTTATGATAACAATCTTGAAGCAATAATTTATACCATCATTTATAAATACACTAAAACAAGAATAACATCATTATATTTGTTAATAGAATTTTATTAAACCGAGTATTAAACTTTAGTGAGAATACACGGACCATGGTATATTTTGAAATATCCTTGGTTTCTTTCATTAATATTAACAGAAAATTTTCCGACATCTTTTAACTCTTACACAGATATTACTTTACTTTATGCTAACACATCTTGTATGGAGTGCTGTTGTGGAACGATAAAATGGTCGCCATAGAAAAGACGACATGGTTCTATTTCCATTTGATGAAAACCGGTTTTATGTTTTTTGTTGCAGACCATCTACTAGTTGGCCAGTTGTGTACAAATCTCGAGCGATAGGAGCCTTCTATCATGTTTGAAAGTAACGCAATGTTCAACGAGCGAGATTGGAGATGTGCCGCTTTACAACACATGCTCTTTAACGATCCAAGTTATGACAACAGAGCCATTGCCAGCACCTTCAAAATGCATCGCTGCATTGCTACGAATAACAAGGGCGTGATCAGGGTGATGAAAACAAAGTTATAGTCTTTGGTGTGGTTTCAAATGAGGACCACATCTTCGAAGTCGACTTGAAAGTCAACACCAACGTGTACCTGGATGTTCTGAAGATACAGATATAAGTGAAAATTAATTCTATCAAATTTCCTTTGATAAAGGTATGAAACCACAACTTGAACTCAGCCTCAGCCCTGCTAACCAAAATCCATGTTTCCTAACTTTTTCTTTTATTTTCTTTTTCTTGACCATCGAAATGGTTTTGTAAGCCTCAAAATAAGTGATAATTCGAGGTAGCAAGGCCAGGAGAATATGCAGGATGTGGCAAGATTTGTAAACCAAATTCTCCTAGACAATCTTTGGTTAGTACTGTTGTGTGAGGACGAGCATTATCATGATGGAAGATGACTCTATCCATGTTGCCAAAGAAGGTCATTTTCGGGTCAGCATGTGAATATGGCAAGAAAATATGAATGATGCTTTAACAATGGGAAAGAAGTTTTTAATCCTGATGATATACAAAAACAATATGCATGAAATGAATTACAATGGTTTAAAATGCCCTTTTGTCACCTGATACATACCATTGGAGTCGTGATGCTGAATCTGCCAGCCAGGAAACCATGCAAACAGAGATTTGCTAGCTTTTACTTCTGTTTTATTTTTTCGTGGCCATCAAAATGGTTTTGTAACCTTCAAAATAGATAAAAATCTAAGGAAACAAGACCAGGAGAATATGCAGGATGGGGAAGATTTTTCCAACCAAATTATCCTAGGCAATCTTCGGTTAGTAGTACTGTATGAGGGCGAGCATTATTATGATGGAAGATAACAATCTTCATGTTAAATAAAGCAGGTCGTTTTCGGGTAAACATGGTTGGGAATATTGCAAAATAATATCTGCTACAAACCATTGGAGTTGTACTGCTGAATCTGTTAGCCAAAAACCATGCAACTAATACAAACACAGATATTTGCTTTTAGTAGTATAGACTATTTCCTTCCGATTGTAAGCAAGATGAAAACTTGTGTGTCCACCTCATAAGCGATGATGGTATATCATATGTAAAAAAAAATTGAAACAAAAAACTGTATATATTGCTACTTTCGCTTTTTCATTCTTCCTTTCCAACTTTCCTTTTCAGTAGCCATATTGATGTAGCTATAGCGAATCTCAAATTAAAAAATGTCAATGTGAAAATCAGTTTTCTTTTTTTAATTTCTATTTGGTATTCTGCAAATTTACATATATGTCCAATGAGTAACAATTGAACTATGCACGCCATCGAACTTGCTGGTAATATTTCAATCCGTTGCTACGTATGTCTACAGCAGAATTGTTTTCTCGCTTTAGCTTTTCTGAAATGGAAATATTTGGAACTAGAAAACGTTTCTAATGTCTCCGTCTTGTCAAAAAATAAAAACAATTAAAGTGACTAAAAATATCCACATTTATTTAAATTCCATTTTCACCTCAAACAATAAAATAAAGTTTCTTTTTATAAAAGTAATTATTGTTTATTGGATCTGTTATAATTAGGCCAATGTCTGGTCATCATAGATCACAACTAGTGACACAAGTGACCAAAAATTAACGTTTTGTCGTGAATGGTCTGCAGGGCCAGAAACAAACAACAAAGCCCAATACAAATCTTTACCTTTATCTATACAAAATTTACCTTTATCTATACAAAATCAGAACCCATGAATAAATGTAAACAATTTGAAATATTTTTTTTTGTTTTTGCCCAGAATATTCCAGCTGTTTCCCTACAGAGAGTAAAAGTCTCTCAATGGGGCAACCAGTTAGCCGTAAGTTGTTACTCGTAACACTTTAGGATGTGATCCCGGTGATTAAGTGGACCTAGACCAGGATGCATAAAAGTCTTGGCACTGCAAACATCACTTCAGCTAGACGGGTGGTTGGAGAGGCTCAATCCAACCAATCGGCCAGTCACGCCAAGCCCTAACACTTACATTAAAAAACGACAACTATATCTAAGAACAAAATCAAACATCATTTTATTCTAACACCCAAAATAGGCAAATCAAGCGTTCAATCAATTAGTGAGATGAAAGCCACATAGTTGACTATGACTAACGTTTCCTTAAAACTGGGAAGATGAAACCGAAGGAAAAGCAAAGTAATGATGACAGAAGCTCAACCAATTGAATATACCTTTCTTGTATCCCTGGGATGAAAGGGGGAATGGGCGCCCCCGCCCCCAACATTTCTCACTCTCGGGCTCCAAGGATGGTGGGGAGCAAGAAAAACGAAAAGCTAAACAATTTTTCATGGATCTAATAAACCCCAATAACAAACCCCAGAAAATCAAACAAACAAGGGAAAACCCAAAAGAATACGCTCTGATGATTCAGATGTCACCAGCTCAAACAGTAAGCAAAAATTCAACCTCAAATATAAACTTCCCAAAATTCATAGTTATGGAAACCTTGGAAGGAAAAAAGACCAGCGATCTGTCTCCTTTTTTAATAGAAAAAATACTAACCCCAAAATAGCACCCCAAGCCTCCAGAAAAAAAATGAAAAACGGTAACCTACTTGTCACAGTGGACAATAATAAAGATGAAAAAAAAAAAAACTCTTAGGGATGGAAAAATTCTTATGAATGCAAGCTTTTCACTCACGAAAGGTTAAGCACTTCAAAGGGCGTCATGAAGCCATGAGCTAAACATTACTATGACAGTAGAAATGTAAAATGCTCTAAGAAAACAGGGAGTAATAGATCACGCCCGAATCAACATAAAAAGAAATGGTCAATTCATACTTGCGATGACTTATATATTAGCATTTAATACCTTTAAGACTCCAAAAGAAATAAATATAAATTGGATACACAATCGAAAAAGTGGAACCATATATACCAGTTCTTCTAAGATGTTTCAAGTGCCATAAATATGGACATCATAGAGAAATTTGCAGACGGTACAAAACATGTGGAAAATGTGGTCTAAAGGAACTTAGCAACACTGTAAATGAATGCCCCAACGAAACTAAATGTCCAAATAGCCTGGAAAACCAACCAGCATATTCAAAATATGCAGAACCTTTAAAAAGAAAAAAGAAATTGTAGAACTAAAATACAAAGAAAATATATTCTTGAAGCAAGAAAAATAGAAAAACAATCTGATCAACAAAAACTACAAATAAACTAACGTGAAGGATTCAAGTCACAAACAAAGACAAAAGCAAACGAGAAATACAGAAAATCAAGAAAGATATAAGCAGAACAGTCAAACAAAAAAATCTCCATCCAAAAATCAAATAATTGAAAACGAAAATAAATTTGAATTTGAGTCGCAGAGATAAATCTAACTCCAAAAACAAGACCAACCAAATAGAAAAAAAATGGAAACTGAAGAACCAAGCAATTCAGGCAAATATAAAGAAAATAAACTCAACCCACTCAAGCACAACAAATTTGACAAATAAAAGAACAAATTAATGGAATATTAGACAGGAAACAGCTTATAAATGTACAAACACACACGAAACGGTCCAATGACTCAAATAAAAGTACAACAAATACAACCACACATAAGATTCTTCAATGGAACTGTAGAGGAATAAAGGAAACCTTAACGAACTACGAATTACAGCTACTAATAACAAAATTGAACCGAGCCATTATTTGTCTACAAGAAACTTTTCGCAAAGATGACCAAATAATAAACATTAAAAAATATCAAGGATATAACTATATCAAAGACTCTGATCTCCATGTTTCATAAAGCACATCTATCCTAGTCTGGAATGATGTATCACATAACCACATAGAACTAAAACCAAACCTACAGCCGTCAGCTGAAAAAATTACCTTAAATAAACATTTGTTCCATATACATTTCCCCCAGTGAGAAAAAAAAATGAATTACAAAATATAATTAAACGACTCTCCACACCAATTATTATACTTGGAGATTTTAACTGCCACAGCTCAATTTGGAGTTGCAATGAAACAAATCAAAAAGGCAGAAAGATTTATAAACAAAAGTGATCTTTGTCTATATAACAACCAATCCCAAACATACATGCGTCCATACTCAGGAAAATATTCTGCAATAGATCTGACCTTATGTGACCCAACCATATTTTTGGATTTCTCCTGGTCAACACACAACGATACTTATGGAAGTGAACAATTCCCCATTATCCTTAAAAGTCTAACCTCTAACCATGAAGATAAAATTTCCAACTGGAACCTAAAAAAGCAAATTTGTGAAAAATTTTAAATAATCTGTTCCATAGAACTAGTTTCAAACCAAAACATCAATAGAGATCAAATCTTTCATTTCACCAAAACAATAAGTTCCATAGCAGAGAGATGCATACCAAAATACTCCCTAAACACAACTATCTCTGGTTCAATGAAAATGCAAAAAAAGCAATATAATTGCACAAAACTGCCCTATGCAAATTGAATATTCACCCAACATCAGAAAACTTGAATTCCTTCAAAATATGCAGGGCCAAAGTGCGGCAAATCATCAAGCAATCAAAACGTTCCTCATAGAAAGAATTTATATCCAAGATTAACTTTAATACCAAAACAAAAACTGTATGGGACATGATTAGAAAGATCTCTGGAAAAAAATATAAACACTCCTCTAAAACATCAATTCAACACAATGGAAAAATATCTGACCTTAAAGAAATAATTAACACATTTGCCCAAAATTTCGACCCAAACTCCTCTGCAACAAACCACAACCAAAAATTCCAGAATATTAAAATAAAAGATGAAAAAGTAAACGTTGACTTTCATTCGAATAACACAGAAACATACAATTTACCTTTTTCTCTTACTGAATTGTCGGAGTCCCTCAGCCAATTTCACAATACTGAGGTAGGGCCTAACAATATACACCATGAATTCCTTGAACAACTGCCAGGCCCTTCCAAATAACTTCTGCTAAATATGTTTAACAACATCTAGTCCAGTGGGAACATACCTAGCTCCTGTAAACAAGCCAATATCATTCCAATACCAAAAACTAGGAAAGACTTATCTAATCTCTCCAACTACAGACCTATTTCCTTAACCAGTTGCCTCTCTAAGACTTTAGAGAGAATGGTCAACAACATATTAACATGAATATTTGAAACTAAAAATTTTCAAGCAGGCTACAGAAAATGACGTAGCACCATAAATCATCTAGTCCACTTTGAAACACTTATCAGAAATGCTTTCATTAGAAAAGAACATTTAACTGCAATTTTGTTCGATCTTGAGAAAACATTTGACACCACATGGAAATATGGTATAATGCGAGATCTATAACTTTGGCCTCAAGGGCAAACTACCAACATTCATTAAAAATGTCTTATCCAACCGCTACTTCGAAGTTATGTGGAAAACCTCTTTCTGAACTCCACATGCAGGAGGTGGGCGTCCCACAGGGAAGTGTTCTATCAGCTACACTATTCAATATTAAAATGAACAGTAAACTCTGGAGTAGACCCCTTTTTATATGTTGACGATTTTCTAATCTGTTACAGATCACAACACATCTACACCATAGAACGTCACCGGCAACAATCTCAATAAAATTAGTGTGGGCCAACGAAAACGGCTTTAAATTCTCCATACCTAAATCCAAATGCATACACTTTTGCCGAAAAATACATTTGGATCCATCTCTTAAATTCAATTATACAGAAATACCAGTAGTTGAAGAATAAACTCTTAGGCATTTTCTTTGACAAAAAACATACCTACAAACCTCATATAAAATATCTGAGAGTCGAATGCAATAAATCAATTCAACTAATGAGTGATTGCTAATACTAACCGGGGAGCAGACCGACAGAACATAAATTTGATCAAAACTAGACCATGGCTGTTTCGTCTATGGAACAGCTAGGAAATCTAATTTAAAAAGATTAGAAACCATCCATAATCAAGAACTCTGACTTACACTAGGAGCTTATAGCACCTCTTCAGTAAACAGTTTATATGTGAAAGCCTATGAATATCCACTCCACTCAAGGCGGGAAAAACTTGCACTACAATATTATATCAAACTTTTCTGAAATTCTACAAACCCAATTTATAATTCTGTTTTCCATCCTGAATAGCAAACTCTCTTCAGCAGAAAAAATAACACAAAAACTTTTGGACTAAAAATGAAACATTCACTAGAAGACTGTCAAATAGACGAAAACAACAGACATAAATTGAAATTCCCTAAACATCCTTCTTGGTCACTAAAACAATCTAGAATTATTCTAAACCTATCAAAATACTCCAAATCTACCCCCCCACAAATGGGTACCACAATGGCCGACCTGTAACAACGAGGAGATGGAATTTCTTTCCCCCAAACGAATGCACCAGGTTTATCATGTACAAAATTAACTTTTTGTTGGTAACATCGGATGGAAATCACACCTGACGAGTTGGTGAGAAAGAAATTTTTTCTATGAAAACATAAAATCATAAAATTGTCATCCCATTAACGAAACGGTTGTAATGAAGAGATCTAAGATGAAATAAACAAGAGTTATATAAAACAAAAAAATTAAATCTTTGAATTTCAACAAAGTTTTGTAATATATATATATATATATATATATATATATATATATATATATATATATATATATATAGTATTAATTTGCATATGAGGACAATGACTGCTGTGAAAAAGAATGAAGTGGAAAGCAAATATCAGTCTTTTGTTTTGGACAGTTGAGAAAGAGAAAGTAAAAACGGTTGGTAAAGATTACAGTTGAAGTTGGGAGTTTGAATGAATTATTATTATTATTATTATTATTATTATTTCTCGGTTTCATTAACTTTTAATAAAAAAAAGTTTCTTATAAAACTAATTATTATTTATGATTTATTTGATCTGTCATTATTTGCCAGTGTCTGGTTAGCACAGATCACAACTAGCAACACAACTGTCTGTTCTGAGCAGGCCAAATTCAGATTTCATTACGGTAAATCATGATATTCTGTTGTCAGACGTACGGCTGACCAAGCAATTGATTTCGATTGACAGCCACTCAGTCATCATTCACATCAATCGTTCGTCCATCCGTTCTTCAAGCAAAGTGCCACCTTTCCTCCAATCTCTTTTGCATACTGTCGGCTGAGTTGACCGTCACCTTGGTCACTGACTGCAGCTACTCGGGATTCATAAGACACTAAAGATATCCAACGCTTAATTGCATGTTGAATGAATAAGTAAATAAGTATTGAGAATTTCTTTGAAATCAAACTTTTCTTAATTTTAGGTGATTTTTTTTTCAAAAACAAAATCTGTTAATTTTATAACTATTAAAATTTGCCAGCCTTATTTAAATGTAGACGTCCTATAATGTTAACATTTAAGGGCTGCTGCCAATTAGCATCAAATGTAAAATATAAATTCTTGTCGATCCTGTGTGGTTAGGTAAAAAATCTTACGTATGTCATCCCATTCATTTTTTTACAAGTAGTTCCACGAAACCAGATATTTTTTTATAGGATGTTAATTTCATGCTATTCTTAGTATTGCCTTTAGTAAGGATTGAACATTCAACCTCCAGAAGTCTCTCACTTCAAACTGATTGTAAACAATGCTTTTCTTATTACACTAAGTGTCAATGTGGACACTTCTAGTAAGAATATTTGGAGTTTTAAACGTAACACTTATACTTGGGCAATGGATGATTAAATGAGAACAATCTACCCTTATGGATTAAATAATCGGATTAGTTCAAAATTCCTTAGAGATTAGTGAATTCGACCATTAGGTTCCAAAGTTAAACAAATAAAAAAAAATGTACGTAAAGAAGGTTGGAGATTACATCGGCCGAACTGTTGTGAGAATAACAACCAAGATGTGAATAGTAGGTTGAATAGTCGAAATATCACATTTTATTTATTCTTTTGTCACCTTTCTTTTCAAATGATTCATTTTCATATTATTTCGATTTTCATTCTAATACTTTCTCATCTAAGTGTTATTTTCACAATGATTCGGCCTTTTTCAAGTGTATCTTGTCAAACTCTAGAATCTGCATGGAATTTTGAAATGAAATCCTTTATTTAATCTAAAAGAGTAGCATGCTTTTACTTCATGAGCCTGAAGTCCTGAGTAATTCACAATTGTATTTTGAGTGTCGCCCACTCTGAGGATTGAACCTTCAACCTCCAGAACAGTAATTTTATAACTGATTTTACAAAGTATTTTATCCACTATGCCAAATGCTTCATTTGAATTTTTTTTTCTTTTTTTTTTAGGTAAGTTTCTCTACTTGAATTCATTCTGAGATACGGTGGATTATATTTGCTAAAACAAGAAGCTGATGAATTTCCCTTGACAAAGGTATTTCTCTTCATAATAACTTATGAACTGTTTATGAAGCTTTAACCTGAAAGTTCTGTTGTTTTATGCAGTTTTATGTTACTATATTCTGGGAAGACGGAAAAGCATGTGGTTTTATGTTTACAGATTAAAAAGCATCTGCTAATCATCAAGTGGTTCTCATATGCGTCTTTGGTCAATGTGTTCTTAAGAATGTCTTACAGATTTCCTGTTCAGTTTTTATGTAAAATTAGTATAGAGAGGACAGAGGTGGAAATGATTTTTTTTTAAATTTATGAACGAGTTTTTGTTGCGAATGCTTTGCTAGGAGGAAGCAGATTGAAGCTAAGTCAAGAACTTTGCATAGAAATAACGATATAGTAGAAAAATAACTTCTTTTCTTCGTAAAGAACAGATGAGATCATTTCCCACTAGATTTTAAAGTCGATTTAATATACCCTGTCGAGGCAAGAAAGATTGCATTGACCAACAATCACGAGGTTGTCTCCTCAGCAACTGACAAGGCTAACATGCTTGCCAGTCGGTTTGCCTCAAACTCCACACTGGACCCTTCCAACCACCCCCTACCTGACTTTCCTATGTGGACAGACGCCACACTAGACGATCTGAAAACCACCCCTGCTCAGGTGCATGCTATCATAAAAAACCTTGACACCTCAAAAGCATGTGGACCCGATCTTATCCCAGCTGTGCTATTAAAAAAGTGCTCAGCCGAAGTAGCTCCAGTTCTCTCCAAACTCTACAACAAATGCCTTAATGAAGCTTGCTTTCCGGGCTGTTGGAAAACTGCTTCTGTTGTACCAGTATTCAAGAATTCTGGCGAAAGGACAGACCTATCAAATTATCGCCCCATTAGCCTCCTCCCACTTTTTGCCAAAATATTTGAGACAATAATTAACCATGCTCTAGTCCATCATCTTACAGATGCTAAACTACTGACTGACAAACAATATGGATTTAGACAAGCCCGTTCCACAGCAGACATCCTAACTGTGATCTCTGAACGTATATACCATTCACTGGACAAAGCGGGGGAGTGCAGAGCGGTAGCTCTAGATATATCTAAGGCTTTTGACAGGGTATGGCATGAGGGTCTCCTCAGTAAAATCAGATCATACGGTATCAATGGTAGAATACTTAACATAATTAAATCCTTCTTAGATAAGAGAAAAATCCAGGTTGTCCTCGACGGTCGTACATCTAAACAATATGATATAAATGCGGGGGTGCCCCAGGGTTCTATCCTTGGACCTCTATTGTTCCTGATATTCATAAATGACCTCCCCGACAACATTGCCTCTGAGATGGGTATATATGCTGATGACACTACACTCTATGGCAGGCACGACAGGAAGACGAATGAACACATTTCTAAAGAAATGGCAGAAACACTAGAGGAAGACCTCCAATCTGTAGTGGAATGGGGACAAAAGTGGTTGGTCGCGTTCAATGCTGCCAAGACTAAACTAGTTTCATTCAATAATTACAAGAAACCCTCTCTACCACCCATAGCAATGGCCAACGACTCTTTATCTGAGAGTCCATCTTTCAAACTCCTTGGCCTAACGTTCACAGGAAACATGAGTTGGAACAATTACATTGAAGGCATTGCCAGGGCCGCTGCAAGAAAGGTGGGCTCTCTCTACCGTGCTAGAAAACTACTAATACCCGAAAGTATCCTGTACCTCTATAAGGCCACCATTCGCCCATGTATGGAGTATTGCTGCCACATCTGGGCTGGTGCATCTGCTACTAGTCTCTCGCTCCTTGACAAGGTTCAAAAGAGAGTCGCAAACCTGATAGGCCCTGAACTGGCATCTAAGCTTCAGCCTCTGTCCCATCGACGAAATGTTGCATCCCTCTGCCTTTTCTACAAGTATTTTAGTGGTGAATGCTCTGACGAACTGCAATCACTTGTGCCCCCACGACGTGAGCACCCTCGACAAACCCGACAGGCTGCTAAATCCCACCCCCACACTGTAGAGATCCCTAGATGTAAAAGATCTTTTTACTCCAATAGTTTCTTCCCCAGAACCGCTAGACTCTGGAATTCCATTCCAGGTCCCTGCTTCCCCAACAGTACTGACGTGCAGAAGTTCAAGTGTAACGTGAACCGACACCTTGCTGCCCAAATCCCTACATAGTACCCCAGTAGTGTTGCCCCTGATAGTAGCCCCCTACACCAAAGTGGCAATTTGCCTTGTTTGGGGTGAAAATGTAATTAAAAAAAAGAAAAAAGAAAAAAGCCACCTTCCTAGCTTAGGACGCATCTGACTATTATGCAGTGTAAGGAAAACAATAACTTTTTAGCTAGCCTATGTGCATGCTTCAAAGGGACAGTCGTATTAAAAAAAAAAAGAAAACAGGCTAAAATTGCGATACCCAGTTGGTTTATGGTTGACAGTCACATGAGCGATATCAATTGTCGTCAGTTCTATGCAAATGAGACAAAACGTGAATGTAAAAGGTAATGAGTTAGAAGACGGTATGCTACGTAGTCATGTGCAAGTCAATCTGAAAGCATGTCAAGTTGGACGTTTTGACGGTGGTGTCACGTTGGAAGTTTTGACAAGTGTCATGGTTGTGCGAGCCTTTTCTAGTCTCACACAAAAACATGCGTTCACATCTCAAGCTATATTACTTGTGATATACATACGCGCATGCAAACATACGCGCGCATGTCCACACATGTACATATATTCACATTCGCGTATATACACTCACATTCACATGAATATGCACATGAACGCACACATGGACAACGTCACTTCCCCTTTCAAAGGAAATCCACACATGCGCAAAAGATCACCGGAAACAATTATAAAAACAAGAGCAATAAGCAACATCTTTCTTTTCGGACCAGCTCTCGAGCTGAGAGGTTCGACAAACCAGCCGCTTCCCTTTTGGGAGGCGCATGCCTCACGCCACTTGCTACTATGTGGGATAAAAAGCTAACAGACCGTATACACACTTTATATGCTTTCTCTCTCCATGAACTGGATTGACTTTCTTTCTCTCTCTCTATCTACAACTTGTGCCAGAGAACACCACCGCGTAGCTGACTGCTAACATGGCGCACAGTTTAACTGATGTCAACCCTCTATCTTTTTCTTTGTCTACACGCTGGACTATCATTCCCATTTTCCACTACATCACTCACTTCTCTTCCCATGCACGAACAAACGATAGTGACCCGACCGTGAGATGAACACACATTTCCTTTTTCCTTCTATACTACCAGTCCCGCAACAAACGATGGTTACACCCGCGCGGACATGAACACATGTTATATCTAAAACATTCATTCTTTCAACAGTAAATAAACGACACGTTTATCTTATCCAGCAATTGAGTTTTTGTTTCCTTCATTCCATTCATTTCATTATTTTCTTTTGTAACGGGATTAGGATTTATATATCCTAGTCCTCTACACGTTGGAAGTTTTGACAGAAGTGTCCAGTTGGAAGTTTTGACAGCAGTGTCCCATTGGAAGTTTTGACAGCAGTGTCCCATTGGAAGTTTTGACAGCAGTGTCCCGTTGGAAGTTTTGACCGCAGTCTGTTGAATTTACCCAAGAAATTGCTAGTTAAACCATATGTAGATCTGGATTCAGATACTTTTTCGGAGTGGTACACAAGAATGTATATAAAATCTATTGATGTTGTTCATATCTTCAGTAGAAACAGCAGATTAGGAGTTCCATTATTTTTGCTTAAAAATGCTGTTGAAAAAATATCTAAAACAACGTTTTTAATACTAACAATATTCGTTTAAAAGAAAAAAGTTAATCTCATTTAAACTAAAATTACGTTAAACTTTCGTTCCAATTTAAAACTTGTATGTCTTATAAAAGTATATAATCAATGCCAAAAATGTCATTAAAATTGGATAATATTTGTCAATTAAATGAAATTCACGTTGGTTGGGTTGTAAGCGTCAATCTCTTATGAATGATGTTATAAGGGTGTTGGTGAGCGCCTCGCACAGGCATGGTCACCGAGAATAGTGAACACATTTAATCTGCTATAAGACCTCTTCGTAATGCTCATGTTACACGCTGACCAATGCTGGATGAGAACCTTGATATTTTTTTGGAAACTGCTACAAATCTCATAGACAATTTTGATAATAGTTTTTTTTAATCTTTTATTTCTGCATGAAAAATGATAGTCATATATATATATATATATATATATATATAATTGTTTTTTTTTGGAAAAAGAAAGCCAGCAGAGTGCTCAATTATAAGGAAAATCCGAAAATAAGAGCGTATTTATATATTTTTTTGTTTGAGATGAGGATTCATAATTTGTGTATTCGTTTTTGTTTTTTACGAACCCCGCATTCTTATCCCGCTGCGGTTAACCATCCGCAGAAGACAAAAGGATGAGTTTTGAGTTAGCTGAAACGTGATGAAACAATTGTGAAGATGAGGATAAGTTCGCAAAAAAAAAAAAAAATGAATGCACAAATTATACAGTTTGCTCATGTTTATTTTTTGACGGTAAATCAATCCCAGCAAGGTTATCTAATGCTGCAATGCGATATTTATGATCACCAATTATATGCGTTTAACAGATTAATGTAGTTTGCTTAAAGCATTGTCTAGTGTGCATATATTTAAGCCCAGGTATATACGTTTGAACTAAAAAAAAAAAAAAAAAAAAAAAAAAAAAGTGAACACATACCTGTAAAGGGAAATCTTTTTTACACTGATGAGCCATCGTCTACCAAGAGTTAATGAACCATACTATGAACAGCATATCCTACATATCTTTTTCTCCTATATGCATTAATACAGAACTATATTCTCTTTTTTCATTATAGTACCATATTCTTTCTATTCGAGTAACAACTTTGTATATTGTAACCCTTCTCAATGACAAAAACAACAAATAAACTGGATAAAATCTGATTAAGAGTACAGCTCAATAAGTATTTTCAACATTGGATTTAAAGACAATCATGTTGTATTGTGCAGAAAGAAGTCCCGTGGTAATGTGTTCCACGGATTGGAACATCTTGGAAACAAACTCTATTCATGAAAATTTTCTGTAGTTTTAGGTACACAGAGGAATAAAATTATTTACTTTCTTGATAGTAGCAAGACGAGTTCTCGTGAAAGTTTTACAAAGAGGTACCAGAGATTGAAGCTCAGCCGAGTAATTTTCATGAAAATAGATAAAAGAAGTGGCATGATGCTCGATTCTTCCTATTTTAGAATTGGTTGCCGTTTCTTGGATTATGAAAATTTCTTGGAATTTTTTCTGTCTGAAAATTTAATTCATTTTGCTGTTCTCTAATTCAATTTTTTTTCTGCTTAAGTTTCCTTAACCGGCCTATAGGCTTTCATGTTGAGACTGAAAGTTCTTTATGGTTCTTCGACTCTTGGTTTTCAGATGTGTGAAATTCACCACGTCAGTTTCCATTGACAGGTTTCAGAGACGACACATTGCTTGCTTCTTGTAATAAGCTTTTATAGAAGCTAATAATCTGATATTACAAAATAATATATTATGAAAGATTTTATGAAAGAACATAATCTAATATTTTGTAGACTAGTCTATTTTCTTTATGAAGTATTTCATTTTCGGTTATTTAATGATTCTCTCTCTCTCTCTCTCTCTCTCTCTCTCTCTCTCTCTCTATATATATATATATATATATATATATATATATATATATATAAGCTATTGTGATATAGGAGGAATATGCCTTTTATTACATAATGAAGGTAGGTATCTAGCATATCTGTCATGGTGGCTTTAATATCAATTTCAGACATCCAGATACATTTTTATGTTTACTTTCAAGTCAACATAAAAATGTGAGGTGGCATGATGTGGCTCTCACTTGAAACCACACCAAAGACCATAACTGTGGCCGGAAACTTTGTTTTCATCAACCTGGGCACATCCCTGTTATTTTTGGCAATCAAGCGATGCATTTTGAGGGTGTTGGTAATGGTCCTGTTGTCATAACTTACATCGGCAGAGAGCAAGATTTGTACAGTGACGCATCTTTGATCTTGTTGAGCATTGTGTCACTTTCAAACCCGATAGAAGGCTCCTATCGCTCTTGGATTTGTACACAACTGGTTAAATAGTAGATTGTCTGTAACAAAAAAAAAAAGAAAAAAGAAACTGGTTTTCATTAAATGGAAATTTCCACCCCTTCACTGTTTAGGTCCTAAGATACCAGAAAGCCTTTCCTCAGACTGCTGAACTGAAATTCCCTCCCGGTTTTTTGCTTCCCTGACTGTATTAACATGCAGGAGTTTAAATGTAACATGAACAGACATCTCTCTACACAACTGCCCACAAATTCCCCTGCAGACCTGGCCCTAATTAGTAGCCCTTGCGAATGAGTAGCAATACGTCTTGTTTGTGGTTAAAAAGAGTAAAATGAAACACAAGAATAAAATGAAAATAAGACTTGTTTCATATATATATATATATATATATATATATATATATATGTATATGCTAATCTAATAACTTTACAAGAAAGATTTTGTAAATAATGTGAGTCCATCATCTTAGTTCGTTCTGTCTGCCAGAGGAGGCAACATGATTCTTTTAAAGTTATTATTATAATAGCTCTCCCGACAAAGGAGGGGTTGGACCTAGTAATTCACTCCTGCTCGTCTGATTGTCCATTCGTTTGTTTGCACTTTTCTCAATAACAACGCCTTGGATTTTTTTTTGAAATTTTGCACAAACATTAGTCATGATAAAAGTAAATGTTTTCCAGAACAGATTTTTCAGAATAATTCTAGTTGCCCCCACCTTAGGGGGTATAAGGGTAAAATTGCCCCCATATCGTTCATCCGTTCATTTGGTTGCATTTTTCTCAATAATCACACCTTGGATTTTTTGAAATTTTGCAGAAACATTAGTCATGGTGAAAGTAAATTTTTCACTTGTGGAGGAGGAACCCGTATTCTCGGCTTATTATTATTATTATTATTATTATTATTATTATTATTATGCGTGTTTCTGTATTAAGAATTTTTAAAATACTGGAAAATGTTTCATATAATATTTGGAATTTATATCAAAAGTAATTTGAAGCAACGAACTTTAAATCAAAATAAATCACAGAAAAATATTTATCTTATACAAATATGTTATCTATTTCAAAGATAAATTTTTGGTATTTATAATTCAAATACAATTTCGGGCATATAGTCTCTGTGACTTGTGCCTATATGACATAATTTCACAACTGTATGCATTAAATTAGGCTGTATCACATTGAGTGTTGTCTTTCAAGTTGTTTATTGTGTCTGGTTTATCAGCATAAACATGGGACTTTACATATCTCCAAAATAATCTAACGGGGATAAATCACATGAACAAGGTGGCCAGTTGACAGGTCCATTTCATGAAAGTATCTGTTCATCAAATGTTTCTCTCAGTAAATTGACCGTATCGTGCGCTGTCTAGCATGTGGTTCAATCCTAATGAATTGCTAAACCAAGCCGAACTCAATAACCGATGCTCAATCTGCTATTAAAGAAAATAGTTGTCAATTTAAAGGTCGCCATCTCTAAAAAAATATTGTATATATGCCTATACCTACTTCCAAATTATACAATGTATACATTTAACAGCAAACCTATGTATTAGGTTGGTGCAAAAATAATGTTTTTAACGTTAAATTTATAGAGGAAAAACGATATTATTTTTGCACCATCCTAATATGAGTAAGCAGATTGCAGATTTCTTTCGCATCAAATCGATTTCTCCTTGCAACATGCCCTTTGCACAGAAACTCTCATGCTGTAACTCTATTATAAAATACATATGCATGACATGCAAATGACGACATGATTATTTAAGTCTTAATTTAATAGAACGTATTCCACATGAAATTCAACGTTCTCAATTAAATCCAGCAAGTTAAAAAAAAGAGAAAGATTGGTAGAATGTTTTTTTCTTTTCCATGAATATTGCATTCCCAAAAATCTGCTAGAGAAATTTTGCAACTTCTCGTTGAACGTCAATTATAGCAACATTTACATGCTTGAATAGTTTATTCCATTTAATGAAATGACTTTACATTTAATGAACAACTTGTAAGTGAAAGACGATCTCAATTGGTTTTTCTACTGAAATTTGAATCATCTTGTTTTGGATGAAGAAGCTTTAGAATAGAAAAACATGAAATTTTGAAAGTAAAGCATGTTTTGTTTTTAACAAATTAGATAATCTTTTATACTGTTTCAGAACGTTCTTTTGTTATTTATAAACATGACGTATTGCCACTTAGACGTAAGTGGCTGCTGTTTGGGTTCGTGTCTGGCAGAGAACCGAAGGGAGAAGCAAGATGTTTGTTGACATTACATCTAAACTTCTGTAGGTTAGTATAGTCAGAGAAACAGGAAACACGGGGTGAATTTCACAGTCTAATAGTCCAGGAGAAGAAACTAGTAAAATAGGAGGCATTCTGGCATCTAGGGATTTCAACAGTGAAGGGGTTGGATTTTGCTACTTCTCGTGTTAATCGGGAAGATTTACGTTGAGGGGCCTAAGTGCTACGATTTTATCAGAGCACATTACAATAAAGTACTCGCAAAGCAACCACAGGGATGCAAAATTCTGGCGAGGAGACAGGGATTAGAGCTTGGCTGATAGTGCCGGACTTATTTGATTTGAGATTTTTTTGGACTTTGTCTAAGAGTGAAAGAATAGTAGCTGATGTACCAACCCTGATATAGCAACAATACCTCATGCATGAGCGAATTGTAACGTTTAAAGATATAGGATATTCTTTGGTGTGAATAATTCTCTTGCACGGTAGAACCTTCTTTGCAACAGCCTTGCGACTGTCCTCAATGTATTTTTTCCAATTAATGCTCTATGACTATGTGTACTATAGGTGGGGTTGATAGTTTGAGGACATAAATTTTGAATTGAAAGCCATGTTTAATTTAAGAAGAGTTTCCAATAGGTAGCTAATCTGTATAAGTCCTGGAGCTGAAAAACAGTTTTTGATGGATAGCTGATCTGTATAAGTCTTGAACTTTAAAAGTTTGCAGACAAAGGGCAAAGATATTTCTCGTGTGGACACCAAAAATGATGTGCTTGTTTTCTAAAAGATCCAATATTTTTATGGAGCGATTCCGGTTTGTGATTAGTTGTTAGCAGATCATGGCTCCATTTGATTGGTCAGTTCCTACTGCCAGTATCTATAAGTAGAACATTCCAAATTTTTTTAATCATACCTTCTAATTGTATCAAAAATATTGCAACAATAGATTACCATCCAACATTGAAATATTGGAAGAGAGTGACCTGCATCATGATGATTCGCAGTGGATTAAAATTTCAAAAATCTTTACTGCGACTCATTGCTCCATGGATATCAGGAGATGTGATCTGGAGAGTTGTCATGGAAATGTGGAAGTGATAGTCTTTGACTGTGTTTCCAGTGAATGTTATGCCACCCAACATATTCGAAAAGAGACCCGGTCTCAATTCAAGAGGTTCTATTGATTTGCTGCTTACTGTCGTTAAGTGCAGGATAAAGAGTGTGGCTGTAGTAAGGTAACTGCACTCTGCTCCATATCACACATTTGGTCAGTATTTTCCCAATTCTGATAAAATTACCGATTTTTTTTTTTTTACATTTGCGAATCCAATATTATTCTGTTTTAAATTTCCGATTCCAATGCTATTACTGATTCCGATTCTTTAAAAAAAATTTTAATATTTAGCTACAGAGTTTTTTTGTTTTTTTTAAGAGGGAGTCGAATTACCAGAAATATCCATGTGACATGTGCATATATTGTCAGAAACCCTTGTGGGCGAGTGAATCTATAGATTTTAGTTCAAAATAAATCAATATTTATTATCGAATCATTAGTTCCAATAACGGGGAATTAAGGTTTAAACAAAAGACAAAAATGAAACATGAAAAAGGATAGTCGTTTTTGGCATCAGAAAATAGGCACAAAATTTCCGATTCTAATATCCTAAAAATTTCCGATTTTTCCAATTCTTAATTCTGATTAATCGTCCCAACAACACCAATTATTGGCCCAACAACACCAATTATTGGCCCAACAGGTCAAAGTAGACTAGTATGGTACTAAAACTTTGATAAATTTGATTGCTTGCAGATTTAATGTTTTAGACATTGGGAGGAACGATGGATGACATGAGAAGGATAGTAAAAGAGTGACATAAATAAATGATGTAAATAAAGAAGAAAAGGCACCGAATTTTTAGACTAAGGTAAAGTGTATCAACGTTTACTGTACGAGTCACATGTCTTGTATATTTTAATAACTTGAATTTATAACATCTATAACAATCTAAATTTAGTAACAGTTGAATGTTGTACTTTAAAATGTTATTTAAGTCGGTAAGCAAGCACTTATTTTAAAAATGTTTAAAATCACTGTATAACTAATGAACTACTGGATTGTGCTAATACTGTTCCTTGTTAGAGAGAATATTAAATCTTCACTTGAAAAAAAGTGAAAACTGGAAGGAAGGAAGATTAAAAAACAATAAAATTCTTTGTATTTCTTCTTATAATCTGCAATGTTGTTGACCTTCTATAAATTGTCTATATTTCATTCTTGCTCTCCCATAACACTCATAAAACTGCAATACTATTTAATAGTGTACAGCCTCAATTAAAAATGGTGTGGATAAAAATTATCCTTCACAAGTGTCTGCATCAATATTCGTTTAGAATCGTAGAATTATGTCAGCAATGTAATTTTTTCATATGTAAATTTTCCTTTCTGATGACCTAAAAAAATTTTTTTTCTTTTTACATGGGGGTCACCACTTATCAAGGCCCGAAGGCCACTCAGGGATAAGGGTTATTGCGTGTACAGTAATCAATGAGATAGTATTGTAGTAATCATTAGTATTGGGTGCTTTGATAGAGTGTCTTACTTAAGGGGGCGGTTTGTCAGGAGTTTCTTTATGTTGGACTTGAAGAGGTCCAAGTTGTAGTCAGGTGGGAAAGAAGCAAGCGGCAGAGAGTTCCACTGGCGTGCAGTTCTAAGAAAGAAGCTTTGCTCATGGAATCTACGTTTAGATTATGGCACAGATAAAGAGTGGGGAAAATTATTGACAGTAATTTCAGCCAGACGGGTGTTTCTCATGAAAGATTGGCGAGGGGGGGGGCGAGGGATTGGAGCTCAGACGAGCACCTGCCATAGAAATAACGATAAAACAAAGACATGCTCGCAAGTCTCTTCTGTGGGAGAGAGGCTGCAGGGAAGAGAAAAGGACATCCCCCACTAAACCACAAAGTCGATTTTGTACTCTGTCAAGGCAGGATAGGCTATTTTTAGTAGCTCCTGCCCAGATGTGGGAGCAGTACTCCATCCTTGGAGTACTTGGCTTTTATATAGATAGAGAATTGCATCAGTAGTGAGATATCTTTTGGAGCGGTAGAAGGATCTCACTATTTTCCCAGCGTCCCTGGCAACAGATTTGATGTACGTGTTCCATTTCAGATCAGAAGTAAAGGTCAAACCCAGAAGCTTGTCAAAACATGGAACCTCCCCAAGACGAGAGCCATCCATTTCAATTGATGCCAGATGGGGATCAGAGCGTTGATGATGTAAAGATAGAAGCTTGGTTTTGGATGCATTAAAAGTGACCAGCCACCTCTTCCTCCATTGTACCACATGCTCAAGATCAGATGAGAGAGAATTAGAGAGAACTTTGTCATTTACGACCTTTGATGTGTTGCCATAGATGGTCGTGTCATCAGCATAGATGTCAACGAATGATTTAAGTATGTGTTTAGGGAGATCATTGATATAGATCAGGAAGAGAGTTGGGCCCAGGATTGACCCCTGAGGGACTCCAGCATTAATACTGTGGGCCTCTGATTTCTGCCCATCAAACACTACTCTTATGAACCTATCAGAGAGAAATGATTTAATGATTGAGAAAACATTTCCAGTTATACCGTAGCTGGAAATCTTGTGAAGTAGGCCCTTATGCCATACCTTATCAAAGGACTTCGATATGTTAAGAGCAATTGCCCTGGAAAGGAAACCTTTGTCAAGAGATTCACTAATCCTATGTGATATAACCGTTAGCACATCTACTGTAGATCTTGCAGAGCGGAAACCATATTGCATGTCACTAAGAAGGTTGTTTCTGTTGAGCTGGTAAAACGCCAACAACTGACATTTATTATAGAGTAGACTTCTTACGAAATTCATTTCAGGTTGCGGTGTTTGTCTGCCTTGCTATTTGCTTTTTTGTTTTTGCTTTCTCTCGCCACTTGCTATTATCCAACTCCTTTTTTTTTACTCGGTAAGTTTTGTGTGACGGTACAGATTTATATTTATTTATTTACACAATACACGTTGGTTTTTCTTTTGGAGTGGGAGACAGTCCTTTCAATATTGTTGAGGGGTGTTATCACTTTACAACCCTTCCACGACACACACACACACACACACAAAATTCTAAAAGGGGCAATGATACAAATGTATTCCTTTCAATGCAGAAACTTTTTCAGTTGAGGTAAAATTATCGATTGCCAAACTGCTTTTTCTCACCTCTTCCAAAGCAACGTTGCTTTAAGTGTACCATTAAACAGATAGCAATTTGTTACTTCATCTTGTTTCATTACCGTTCTTTCTTCTTTGATGTTTCTTGAGGCAGCATTTGTGAGGTTTCTAAGAAAGAGGAGCAAGTATTTCTGTATTATTTTAGGCTGTCACAAATATGCATCATTCAAGTCTTTGTGAGAAACACATATCCTTAGAGATGAATTAAGGTGACCAACAGTGAAACAAACCTTGAACTGTTTCATAAGAAAGTTTCCTGCTGTTGCACACAGCAATGAACTGAACATAGGTGGCGCCACAAGACAACTGCTGAATACATGATCGATTGCATTTGTATTTGAGTTGGTCATTTGCATAGGTGACAAAGAAGAGTTGGTAAAGTTATATATATATATTTATTTATTTTAATTCTTTATTTCTTCTTTGCATGGCCGGTTTTTTATCTGCATATTCTGCTTTATTCTTTAAACTTTCCTATCTATCTAATATATCAATCTACCCACACTTTCATATCTTGTATGTATATTTACTTATATTTTACTATATGTATTTACTTACTGTTTTTCTTTTTTTGTTTCCTGCTTTTTCCTGAATTTGCAGATACCGGCCATCCTCTCTCCTTAAATAATTTTTATTTTATTTTTTATTTATTTATTGTTTATTTATTATTTATTTCTAACAACTCTTACTGACGTTTTTTTAAGTGATGACCTGTACATTTAAGTTGACCTATATTATTTTGCCCTATATTATATTTTTTGCGCCTTTAACATTTCCTGTCTGGGTCATTTTGACATTTGTTTCTCTATTTTATATTTAACTCTATCACCATTTAATTTTTTTTCTCCTCTTTTTCTTCCCTGATCTTTCTTATTTATATTTATGTCTCGGCAGTAGAGTGAAAAGCATATCTTATTTTTCTTTTATTAATATTATTGGAATTTTTTCCTTTTTTTATTTGTACACATTTTTGTGAATTATTCCATGGATTTCTGCCTTTGGATTATTATAGACCATCTTCTTCCAATTACGGGATTTCCTTGGATTTTACTTGTGCAAATGGAAATTCAATTAACTTTCTTGAAGTTATATATTTGGATTTTACCGTCACTGGATTATTTATCTTCCACCAGACTATCCATTCATGTGTAATCACCTTTTTCTTCACAATATTCCCTTTGCTTCACTTTTTTGTTATCAAGTAAGATCTTTGACTTACTTGTTGTTTCATCAAATACTTTTGCATGCAAAATCCGATCCCGCATTTTGCTAATTCCTACTCTGTGATGAGAAGGAAAGTATTTCTTTGAAACTCTGCGGATTAAGGACTATCCACTTATCTAGTGTTTCCTTTTCAGATTAAATGTTTTTAATTCATTTCAAAGTGTTTTTTAACATGTTTTATTAACTGTTTGCTCGTATATATATATATATATATATATATATATATATATATATGTGTGTGTTAATTCACTGTCCGCATAGCAGCAGCCAAATAGCACAACAGTTAGGAGCTCCGACTGTCATATGAGTGATCGGGTTTCGATCCTGGCTTGAGGTAGTTTCTTGTCTAGCCACACTGATGAGCTGTGTAACAGCGAGACAGTACTGTATGTGGATGACTATATATTTTTTACTTAGTTTAACTATGGTGCATACATACTAATTCTATTTTTTTCTTTAAAAATGAGTCAGCACTTTCCAATCTTTGAAGGTCACTCTAGGATAAGGATTAATGAGTGGTTACCGAAGCAGCAACGTAGTGATCGTTAGTGGTGAAAATTGGGTGAAATTTCATTATTTAAGAGTGTGGCTCATCAAGAGCTTGTTTATATTGACCTCGAAAAGTACCACGTTGTAGTTAGTTGGAAAGGAGACCAGCAGAACAGAGTTCCACAGGCGAACAGTTCTAGGAAAGCAGCTTTGTTAATGCAATTTATATTTAAGCACAGAAAGTGGAGGAAATTGATGGTAGTTGTTGTAGTTAGACGGGTGCTTTTTGTGAAATGCGGCCACAGATTGAATTTCAGACAAGCACTTGTCACAAAAAAAATGATAGAGCAGAGACAGGTTCGCAATGCCTCTTTTGTGGAGAAAGGGTTGCAGGGAGGAGATTGGTCAGAGTTCATGTTCTCTGTCTAATACTTGACCCAACCAGCTGCATGGGCCACCGAGTCAGAATCTTAAGAATTCAAATTGGTTTATCAGAACTTTGAATAAATGCAAAGCAATGATCAATCTTTTGGTAAGTTGAAGGAATCTGGTTATAGTTAACACAATGTAATATAATTAAAGGTAAATTGAGCATAAGAAAGAGGGATAAATAAATACCTGGGCAGAGATAAGCCTGGAAGTTAATTTTTAAAATCCACCACATACATACCAGCATATAAACCAAATATGATGATGGTGATAGTCATGACAAGAAAAAAAAAAATTCAATGTAAAAAATACAATTTTAGATGCTCTTTTTACTTGCACTTATAATGAAAATTTCAAATTAAGAAAATGCAGAAAAGTCTTCATGATGTATGTATCCGTCACGGAGCGAGGATAGCATATTCCAAAAATCATAATTTGATCAAGTAGTTTTCTTTGTTATTTTTGGAAATCAAATTTTATGATTTGTCAATGCAAGAGAAAATGGTTGCCGTATTTAACTGAATCCGAAATTCATCCCTTCATCAATGGCTGCTAAAAGTACTTAATTGAAAAAAATCGTAAAATTTGATTTTGGTAAAAAAGAAAAAAAGCTACCAGATCGATTGTGATTTTGGGAATATAACCAGTAGGTACAGCATAAAAGTTTTTCTCAATATTTGTTTTCCTAAATAAGTGCAATTCTAAATAAGCGTTCATTTAGATGTACTAAGGAGTCACTGCTTCAAAATGCCACTTGACAAAAACAGTTAATCAGGTGGTAGTAGTAGTAGTATTGTATAGAGTAGACCATTATACCGCTATTTTCAATCAGTCTGAGAAATTGTCTTTAGATAAAATTGAATTGAAATGAATGGCTCTCGTCTTGGGGAGATAAATGTTTAAAGAAGCTTCTGGGTCTGACCTTTATTCCTGATCTGAGATGGAACACATGCATCAAATCCATTGCCAAGGCTGCTGGAAAAATGTTGGGATCCTTGTGCCGTTCCAGTAGATATCTCTCTGCTGATGCAATTCTCCACCTGTAAAAGAGCAAAGTACGTCCAAGGATGGAGTACTGTTGCCATATCTGGGCAGGAGCTGCTTAAAGCACCTTATCCAGCCTTAACAGAGCCTAGTGAGGGATGTCCTTTTCTCTTTCCTGCAACCCCTTTCCCACAGAAGACACATTGCCTCTGCTTTATCATTATTTTCTGAGCTCCAGTCTATGCCCCCCATGGCCTAACTTTCACAAAAAACACTCATCTAGCTGAAACCACTATTAATAATTTCCCCCACTCTTTATCTGTGCTTAAATCAAAATGTAGATTTCATGAACAAAGCTTCTTTCTTAGAACTGCACGCCTGTGGAACTCTTTTCCGTTTCCTACTTTCCAACTGATGATAATATGGTAGTCTTCAAGTCTAACATAAACAAGTTCTTGATGAGCCATCCCATTAAGTAATCCAATCTGCCAAATTTCCACTACTAATGATTACTGCAATGTTTTTCCCCCCATTCTACTACTGTACACTTATTAACTCTTATACTCAAGTAAGCTTAAGGCCTTGATAAGTGGTGACTCCTTTGTAAAAAATAAATAAATAAAAGATGGTTGTCGCATAGCCTCCTTCAAGTCGGGTGATCGAGCAGTGTAGGATCAGGTGTTCTATGTCCTGAGGGGGGGTCTTCCTTTCACTTTGGTCAGATTGGGGAGTCTATTTGTTCCACTTGTGTTTGTTTACTGTAGTGTCTTGTTCTGATGTAGTTTGCAGTTACCCACTGCTTCCTACTATTTGTAGCAAAACCTGGGAGGCGCAAAATTGGATTTTCAATGATGTCCCCCTCCTTTAGGAGTATTGTTTCTCCATTCCGCTTTCCATGTCTCAACTGGGTCAAACTTTTTTATTTTTGAGTTGTAGAAGGGCTTTCGAAACTTGAGTCTGGAGGTATCTGAGACATCTTTAAAAATTTGTTGGATTGCCAAGTCCCTGTAAAAGTTAATGAGGTTGTCAGTTTGAAAACATCTTGAGGATTGGTAATACTGGACAAAAATTGGTTATTAGAGGATGGTTCAATAAGAATCATTAATCTTTGGATTTGAAAAATATCCCTGTCGTAATCATCTCGGAAGAAAACTAGATGATTCTGTGTTCCACAGATGAAAACTTATTGGAAAAAGACTCTGTTCATGGAAATTATACTCTTAACTCCAGGTACACAGAGGAAGAAAAAAATATTAAATTGTTTACAATGGTTGTAATTAGACAAGTTTTTGCCATAAATGTTTTACATAGAGGAAGTAAAGATTGGAGCTCTGTCGAGCGCCTAGTAAGCTTTCTTCTGATATACAAAAGCTTTAGAGAAGAGGACATCTCCCACCAGACTCTGAAGTCAGTTTTGTTCTTTTACATAAAAATATACAATCAATGTAAATGGTTTCAAGACGACGGTAAATCCAGATTTTCATGATCAAAACAGATGCACAGAATCGTTAGAAAATGCTTTCTTCCATTTGATAATCGGAAAGATATTTTGTTTTTGTTACTTATCTGTGGCCAACTTATCCAGGACAAATGCACTCGAGGATGAGAATAAATGAAATGGATAAATTGTTAATTGAAAGGATTGCAAAAGAATAATGAAATGAATTCAACTCAATTACTTGTGAGGACGGTTTCTGACAAGAATCTTTTATTCTCGGTCTTTTGTTTTAGTCTTTTCCCACATATTCTATCTTTTTCATGTATATATATTTTTTAACTGATATGAACCTTTCTTTTGAAATTTATAACTAAACTAGCGAGGGGTACCCGACGTTGCTCGGGTGTTTGTAGGTGTGTGTGTGGTGTTAAATAAAAAAGAAACCGGGAGGGGGATAGGATCGAAGCTGAAGCCATGAGGCGAAGTTTGAAAATAAAATCGGCCAGCCAGAATGAAGCATTGTTATAAGCGAATAAGTGAAAGATGTTTGAAAGTCGTCGAGCGTTACGACGACAATGACAAAGTAAGCATTGTTATAAGCGAAGTAAGAAAAGAAAACAACGTTTTAATTAAGCGAGGCGGGGGGTAATCAAAACATCGAAAAAAAGCACAAAAAAAAACAAACGTAAGGCAAACGAACGATGAAAACAGATAAACTAACACGTGGAAAATGGCTTAAATAAGCCTGTTTCGATATTAAAATTTAAAAAATCGGTGGGTACCGGGGTGGATTTTGGGTGTCGCTAAGAAAAGCGAAGTAAAAAAAAATCAGGAAAACGAACGTTACGTGAAAAATGGCTTAAATAATACAGGGTTCAATATTTAAATTTAAAAAATCGAAAAAAAAAAAAGAAACATCTCACACCACGATTCGAACCCAAAACGTTTAGATAATGAACCAAGGCCTTAATTACCTGGGCTAAACCGACGCATCTGAAATTTGTTTGGTTTTTCAACTATTTAAAGTAAATCAGGTCATGACGTCATCTGACGCATGCGTTGTTGACCCCCCCCTGTCGAAAATTGTCGATTTCGGGGTGAAAAAGTAAACTTTTTTCTCTCTCTCTCTCTCTCTCTCTCTGACTGTTACTAAAAAAGAAAATGGCGTCTGGCTGTTTTTTTTTGTAAAAACTTCGATCGTTAATATTTTTTGTAAGCGTATTTTTTTTTTTACTTCACATTTTTGGCTTGTTATTTTTCGTTAACTATCGTATTTAAGTATTTTTAATGTGCTAATAACTTTGGTAACGTTGTCATAGCGTAGAAGTTCATAGTTTAGCTTGTGTGAGGGTTAATTTTTATTTTACCGATAACAAAAATTTTTAAATTCAGACTGCCATTAGAGCTTGCTGACGTCAAGATCACGTGACATGACTCAGCGGGTTTTAAATACAAGTTGACCCAAAATAAACGGCCCCGTCTATACTTTATGTAGAAGAATTGGCGCCCGTATTTTGGGGGGCAGTTATACATCGATTTAAAAATATGTAATGTTTAACATTAAAATGTCACTTTTTTGGGCCTCTGCCCCAGCAGAAAATCGATCAGTTGACGCATTTCTGATGGTCTTTTTGGGCTAATTTTTCGATATTTGTCGTCCGGAGGGTGGGGCTTTAATATGATACCAAGTTTGTGAATTTTTGTTCCGTCGGTCAAAAGCTTTTAGCAGACACACAAACATACATACATACATACATACATTTTCGCTTTTATATATATACTAGCAGGGCTACCCGGCGTTGCTCGGGACCGTATAAACAATGAAAAAACAAAAGCAGATATTGAACATATGTTTGATTCTTAGGGGAGAGGAATCTTTCATCTCTATGTATTATTTGTTTTATCTACCCTAGGACTGATATTGTTCATGTTTTATCCCTAGCATAGGTAATTTACAGCATGTATATGAAATTGTTTTACCTTAGGGAGAAGAGAACAGGTAATATACAACATAATGTGTCTATATTACATCCCTGGCAACGCCTAGAAACCAGCTAGAACATGTATTTCAGTCAATCTTTATTATATCCTGGGCTATGCCGGGAAACCAGCTAATCTCTTTTTAGTGACTTGACCACCAAAATACCTCCCTAAGTGTGTCCTTTCTTTTGAACTTATTAGATATAGGTATCTAGAAATGTGTGTGAAATTTTGTTGAATGCATTGTTCACTATGATTTTCTTATTGTTCTACACAATATCAACTGTAGCGAAATAACACAGTAAACTTAGTGTAGTGTTAGAATAAAGAGCAAAGGAAAAAATTAGAATCATATTTTGTAATTGCAAATCTAAATTTGCTAGCATGTACCAGTATTTGCCAGGTTGTGGAAATTTGGAACTTATAACATATGTAGTGGCCTTTTCCTAGATACCTATTGCTAAAAATTATACTTTCATTTTGTTAGAAAAATCTCTCTTCAGATGCCCTGCATCATTCAAAATAAAAACAAATATTTTTATAATTGTTTCAGTATATTGCTACACAATGTGAAAGTTTTTAACGTTTGTAAAAAAAATCATGAATGTGCTTATATTGCAAAAAAGAAAATATCAGTGCACAGTATTGAAAGTGTTTGAGATTCAAAAGTCTGTAACATTTCTACTAACTTCATAAGATGTCATGTGAGAAACTGAATTGAATATCAAGACATTATCTGAAGCGTTTTTATTTTGGTGTAACATATGTGTTTACAGTGAACCTTAACTTTTAATAAACAGATTGGTATGCAATGACATAGGCTAAGAATCTTTAAAATATATATAAATTGGAAAAATGTGTGAACAAATGAAAAAAAAATGATCCGCTCCACTTGATGACATCAAGCACAGTAATATTTTAGTGAAGAAAATATGAAATTGATGTTCAGTGATTAGTTTGGATGAATGAGAAAATGTAATTGTTTGATGCATAAAAATAACTCAGTTGCTGTATTTGATATTAAGCAGCAAAATATAGTGATTTGAATATTTGGGAAAACATCAAACCAGATTATGTAAAAAGAAAAAAAAAAGATGAAATTAGAAAATATATATTTTATGTTTATGAGTTCTGCCAATCAAAATTTTGTGGCAGAAATTGGGTGATTACCATGCAATTTTATTTTGGTAAAATTCTTAAATTATTTGAATGTTTATTATAATTTCTAATTAGTGACTTGTTATAATCAAAATCCGCCCTAAAGAGTGTCCTTTCTTTTATTAGGTATCAGAGTAGGTATCAAGATTTCTACTTCTATACAAATGTGATATTTCAGATCTGTACATAAAAAAATTGTTGAATATATAGGTTGAGAATTGTTCTGTGTCGCTCTCTCTCACACACACACGCATTCTCACTTTTATAGATATAATAGATAGATTACTCTAGATATATTTCCATATGTCTGAATACCCTATATACAAATTTTCAAATCTGTAGATAAAAAAATTTGTTGAGTATATAGGTTGAAAATTGTTCTCTCTCTCTCTCTCTCTCACACACACATTCTCAATTTTAGAGATATAATAGATAGATTATGCTAGATATATTTCCATATGTCTGAATACCCTATATACAAATTTTCTAATCTGTAGATCAAATATTTGTTGAATATATAGGTTGAAAATTGTTCTTACTCTCTCTCTCTCTCTCTCTCTGGCTACCTCACACACACATTCTAACTTTTATAGATATAATAGATAGATTATGCTAGATATATTTCCATATGTGTGAATACCCTATATACAAATTTTCTAATTTGTAGATAAAAAATTTGTAGAGTGCATAGGTTGAGAATTGTTCTCTCTATCTCTCACACACACACATTGTAACTTTTAATGATATAATAGATTATGCTAGATATATTTCGATATTTCTGAATACCCTATATATAAAAATTTGTTGAATGTATAGGTTGAGAACTGTTCTCTCTCTCTCTCTCTCTCTCTCTCTCGCTCACACACACACACATTCTCACTTTTATAGATATAATAGAAAGATTATCCTAGATATATTTCTATTTGTATGAATACTCTATATACAAATTTTAAAATCTGTAGATAAAGAATTTGTTGAGTATATGGGTTGAGAATTGTTCTCTCTCTCTCTCTCTCACACACACACACACATTCTCACTTTTATAGATATAATAGATTATGCTAGATATATTTCCATATGTCTGAATACCCTATATACAAATTTTCAAATCTGTAGATAAAAAATTTGTTGAGTATATAGGTTGAGAATTGTTCTCTCTCTCTCTATCACACACATTCTCACTTTTATAGATATAATAGACAGATTATGCCAGATATATTGAAATATGTCTGAATGCCCAATATACAAATTTTGAAATCTGTAGATAAAAAATTTGTTGTATACATAGGTTGACAATTGTCCTCTCTCTCACACACACACACATTCTCACTTTTATACATATAATAGATAGATTATGCTAGATATATTTCTATATGTCTGAACACCCTATATACAAATGTTCAAATCTGTGGATAAAAAATTTGTTGAATGTATAGGTTGAGAATTTTTATCTCTCTCTTTTTCTCTCTCTCTCTCTCGCTATCTCACACACACGCATTCTCACTTTTATAGATAAAATAGATAGATTATGCTAGATATATTTCCATATGTCTGAATACCCTATATACAAAGTTTCAAATCTTTAGATAAAAAATTTGTTGAATATATAGGTTTAGAATTGTTCTCTCTCTCTCTCTCTCTCACACACACATTCTAACTTTTGTAGTTATAATAGATAGATTATGCTAGATATATTTCCATATGTCTGAATACCCTATATACAAATTTTCTAAACTGTAGGTAAAAAATTTGTTGAGTATGTAGGTTAAGAATTGTTCTCTCTCTCTCTCACACACACACACACACACACACACACACACAAGTTCTCACTTTTATAGATATAATAGATAGATTATGCTAGATATATTTCTATATGTCTGCCTACCCTATATACAAATTTCCAAATCTGTGCCCAAAAATGTGTGGAATATATAGGTTGAGAATTGTTCTCTCTCTCTCTCTCTCTCACACATATTCTCACTTTTATAGGTTATATAGGTTGAGAATTTTTTGCTCTTTCCATCACTCACATTCACACTTTTATAGATATAATACATAGATTATGCCAGATATATTTACATATGTCTGAATACCCAATATACACATTTTCAAATCTGTAGATAAAAAATTAGTTGAATATATAGGTTGAGAATTGTTCTCTCTCTCTCTCTTTCTCTCTCTCTCACACACACATTCTCACTTTTATAGATATAATAGATAGATTATGCTAGATATATTTCCATACGTCTGAATACCCTATATCCAAATTTTCTAATATGTAGATAAAAAATTTGTTGAATATATAGGGTGAGAATTTTCCTTCCTCTCTTTCTCTCTCTCTCTTTCTCACACACACACAAGCTGAAAATTGTTCTCTCTCTCTCTCTCTCTGACTCTCTCTCTCTCTCTCACACACACACACATGGTCATTTTATAGATATAATAGATAGGTTATGCTAGATATATTTCTATATGTCTGAATACCCTATATACAAATTTTTAAATCTGTAGATAAAAAATTTGTTGAGTATATAGGTTGAGAATTGTTCTTTCTCTCTCTCTCACACACACATTCTCACTTTTATAGATATAATAGATTATGCTAGATATATTTCCAAATGTCTGAATACCCTATATACAAATTTTCAAATCTGTAAAGATAGAATTTGTTGAATATATAGGTTGAGAATTGTTCTCTCTCTCTCTCTCTTTCACACACATTCTCACTTTTATAGATATAATAGATAGATTATGCTAGATATATTTCCTTATGTCTGAATACCCTATATACAAATTATCAAATCTGTAGATACAAAATTTGTTGAGTATATAGGTTGAGAATTGTTCTCTCTCTCTCTCTCTCTCACTCACTCACTCACTCACTCACTCACAAACACACACACACATTCTACCTTTTATAGATATAATAGATTATGCTAGATATATTTCCATATGTCTGAATACCCTGTATACAAATTTTCAGATCTGTACATAAAAATTAGTTGAATATATAGGTTGAGAATTGTTCTCTCTCTCTCTCTTCTCTCTCTCTCTTTCACACACATTCTCACTTTTCTAGATATAATAGATAGATTATGCTAGATATATTTCCATATGTCTGAATACCCTATATACAAATTTTATAATCGGTAGATAAAAAATTTGTTGAATATATAGGGTGAGAATTGTACTTACTCTCTCTCTCTCTCTCTCTCTCTCTCTCTCTCACGCACACATTCTCACTTTTATGGATATAATAGATAGATTATGCTGGATATATTTCCATATGTCTGAATACCCTATATACAAATGGTCAAATCTGTAGATAACAAATTTATTGAATAGATAGGTTGAGAATTGTTCTCTCTCTCTCTCTCGCAACCTTACACACACAACCACACGCAAACATTCTGACTTTTATAGATATAATAGATCGATTATGCTAGATATATTTCCATATGTCTGAATACCCAATATACAAATTTTCAAATCTGTAGGTAAAAAATTTGTTGAATATATAGGTTGAGAATTGTTCTCTCTCTCTCACACACTCACATTCTCACTTTTATAGATATAATGTATAGATTATGCTAGATATATTTCTATATGTCTGAATACCCTATATACAAAGTTTAAAATCCGTAGATAAAAATACGTTGAGTATATAGGTTGAGAATTGTTCTCTCTCTCTCTTACGCACACACACACACACACACACATTTTCACTTTTATAGATATAATAGATAGATTATGCTAGATATATTTCCATATGTCTGAATACCCTATATACAAATTTTCAAATCTGTAGATAAAAAATGTATTGAATATATAGGTTGAGAATTGTTGTCTCTCTCTCTCTCTCTCTCTCTCTGGCTACCTCACACACACACACACATTTTCACTTTTATAGATATAATAGATAGATTATGCTAGATATATTTCCATATGTCTGAATACCCTATATACAAATTTTCAAATCTGTAGATAAAAAATGTATTGAATATATAGGTTGAGAATTGTTGTCTCTCTCTCTCTCTCTCTCTCTCTCTCTCTCTCTCTCTCTCTCTGGCTACCTCACACACACACACATTTTCACTTTTATAGATATAATAGATAGATTATGCTAGATATATTTCCATATGTCTGAATACCCTATATACAAACTTTCAAATCTGTAGATAAAAAATTTGTTGAGTATATAGGTTGAGAATTGTTCTCTCTCTCTCACACGAAACTGTGCGCTCGGCTTCTTCCCCCCCTTCCCACCCCAAATGCTTGGGAAACTGTGCACTGTTTTTGTTGGTTTTCAAGCTGCCTCTTCACCCCCCCCCCCACACACACAGTTTAACAGTAGTAGGAGGTCAAGAGAAAGAGGGTGAGAGAGAGAGAAGAGTAAGTTGGTGAGAGAGAGAGAAAAGAGAAAGAGGGTGTTGGTTTTATATTTTTATTATCGTCTAATATTTTGAAAGCTGAATTTCTAATAAAATGTGCATCTATAGGAGATAATGCCTGGGAATGTGTTCCCCCCCCCCCCCCACAGTTTAACAGAGGTGTGACGTCAAGAGAAAGAGGGTGAGAGAGAGGGAAGAGTAAGTGGGTGAGAGAGAGAAAGAGAGAGAAAAAAAAGAAAGACGGTGTTGGTTTTGTGAAAAAAGTTGTTATTTACAATTGTTCGCATTCTTGGCCTTTTGGTCAAGATCAAAGTGTAGTATCTGTTCTTCAGATGCTGCACTTCTATTTCTTGTTCTCTTTCGGTGGAGGAGAAATCCTCCACGACTGAGACAATTTTTATTTTTGTACCTTTTCTCCACGTTAAAAAACGACCCTGGTGTCTAACTCTGTCCCGTGGGGAGGCATAGTAAATAGGTACAATTGTTCGCCATTAGTGGATGTTGACGTCACGTCACGTGACATGACTAAGCGTTTTTTTTTTTAGTATGAATAACATTTTTTGTTTTAATTATAAAGTCTACACTTAATTTTATAGAAAATGATGTATATATAATAGAAAAAAAAAATTACTGGTTTTGTTGGATTCAAGTGGATCCCCCCCTCCAGTTTAAGAGATAGCAGGTCACGTGGTAATATACAAAATGGCTAGCGTAAATATAAAGATCGGTTTTTTTATCGACGAATATTTTGAAAGCTGAATTTTTTTTTATTCCTGTACATTTTTTCCTGATATTTTTCGTTAAAACTCTTGTATAAATACTATTTTTAACCAGTTAAATACGTTGGAGACATTGTCATGGAGTTTAATAATCTCTAGAACAAAGCAGAAGAGAAATTACAAAAGTATCGGTAAAACAAAGTGTTTGTTTACATTTGTTCGCCATTACTGGATGTTGACGTCACGTCACGTGACATGACTAAGCGTTTTTGGATTATGTAATATTAACATTAAAATGACAGGTTTTTTTTGGGGCCCCCCTAGGAGAGAAATGATCAGTTCACCCCCTTTTAATGGTCCGTTTGGTGTGGAATTTCGATATTTGTCATGCGGGTGATCAAGGTTCAATATGATACATAATTTGTCAACTTTGGTTGTGTCTGTCAAAAGTTTGAGCTGACGTCACGTCACGTGACACGTATTGAATAACGTTAAAATGACAGGTTTTTTGGGGGGCCCCCCTAGGAGAAAAACGATCAGTTGACCCCTTTCTACTGGTCCGTTTGACGTGAAATTTCGATATTTGTCATCCGGGTGATCAAGGTGCAATATGATACCAAATTTGTCAACTCTGGTTCCGTCTTTCAAAAGTTTTAGCGTTACAAACAAACATACATACATACATACATACATACACACCGATTTTTGCCTTTTATATATATAGAAGAAGAAGATATAGATATCACAAATAATTGTTTCATCTAATGCATCAACCAGCAAATTTTAGCTTTGCTACAATTATAATTTGCTAATTTCTTACTGTCCTCTAATGAGAAGAATAGCAAGATTGCCATTCTTTGAAACTCTCCAGAATAAGGACTTTGAAAATTGTTGTTGGGGTATTCTGTCGAATAATAAATTTAATTGTAGATTTTAATTCACAGTTTTAGATTCTTTTCTTTTTCTTATAAGCTTCTCTCTCTATGGTGTCTGTATTGAGCTTGTTTTATTTGGTTGGGATTAATTTTTTAATATATAAATATTAATATTTATATTACATTCAAGTTTACCTTTGATTAAATCGGGTAAACATTT